>NC_142615.1:47788477-47798477 GCF_059453375.1 Lepisosteus platostomus | reverse complement strand
AATACACAAGCACCCGTGTCTCGCCAAAGCTGACAAATAAACAGACGGACAAGCCGCACTGCACGTGTGAACAGGGGAATGAGCGAGCGAGCGGGGATAGGGCGCCTCCTGCGCTTAAAAGCTTGCAGCACCTGGTATTCCCAGGCGGTCTCCCATCCAAGTACTAACCAGGCCCATCCCTGTTTAGCTTCCGAGATCAGACGAGATCAGGCGTGCTCAAGGGGGTGTGGCCGTAAGCGAGAGCAAGGCTCGCTGGCACCCTTCTTATTGAGAGGACAGCTCCGTCACCTCTTTTATGACGCTGCTCTTTTTCCCTTGCGTTTTTCTCTTCTTCCCACGTTCTCTCTCTTCACTGCCTTCGTCCCCGCTCTATTTCACTTCAGCCTTTCACTCTTGCTTCCTTCCAATGAGGACGGAGCTGCGGGAGAAAGGGCGCTATAGAGGATCGCTGTGGAGAGCTGCTGCTGTGCTTTGACATCTGAGCTCTGTGGAAAACGATCTCAATACAATTCTGAAAAACGCGACTCTCCGAACGCCAGCCGAACAAGTCTCCACAGCCGAAGCGCTGTGTCTCTTTTCAGCTGGCGATAAACCTTTCCTCGATCCTTTGCGGACTTGTAAAACTGTTCCTGATCAGAATAAAAAACGCTCACGCTAATACACAAGCACCCGTGTCTCGCCAAAGCTGACAAATAAACAGACGGACAAGCCGCACTGCACGTGTGAACAGGGGAATGAGCGAGCAAGCGGGGATAGGGCGCCTCCTGCGCTTAAAAGCTTACAGCACCTGGTATTCCCAGGCGGTCTCCCATCCAAGTACTAACCAGGCCCATCCCTGTTTAGCTTCAGAGATCAGACGAGATCAGGCGTGCTCAAGGGGGTGTGGCCGTAAGCGAGAGCAAGGCTCGCTGGCACCCTTCTTATTGAGAGGACAGCTCCGTCACCTCTTTTACGACGCTGCTTTTTTTCCCTTGCGTTTTTCTCTTCTTCCCACGTTCTCTCTCTTCACTGCCTTCGTCCCCGCTCTATTTCACTTCAGCCTTTCACTCTTGCTTCCTTCCAATGAGGACTGAGCTGCGGGAGAAAGGGCGCTATAGAGGATCGCTGTGGAGAGCTGCTGCTGTGCTTTGACATCTGAGCTCTGTGGAAAACGATCTCAATACAATTCTGAAAAACGCGACTCTCCGAACGCCAGCCGAACAAGTCTCCACAGCCGAAGCGCTGTGTCTCTTTTCAGCTAGCGATAAACCTTTCCTCGATCCTTTGCGGACTTGTAAAACTGTTCCTGATCAGAATAAAAAACGCTCACGCTAATACACAAGCACCCGTGTCTCGCCAAAGCTGACAAATAAACAGACGGACAAGCCGCACTGCACGTGTGAACAGGGGAATGAGCGAGCGAGCGGGGATAGGGCGCCTCCTGCGCTTAAGAGCTTACAGCACCTGGTATTCCCAGGCGGTCTCCCATCCAAGTACTAACCAGGCCCATCCCTGTTTAGCTTCCGAGATCAGACGAGATCAGGCGTGCTCAAGGGGGTGTGGCCGTAAGCGAGAGCAAGGCTCGCTGGCACCCTTCTTATTGAGAGGACAGCTCCGTCACCTCTTTTATGACGCTGCTCTTTTTCCCTTGCGTTTTTCTCTTCTTCCCACGTTCTCTCTCTTCACTGCCTTCGTCCCCGCTCTATTTCACTTCAGCCTTTCACTCTTGCTTCCTTCCAATGAGGACGGAGCTGCGGGAGAAAGGGCGCTATAGAGGATCGCTGTGGAGAGCTGCTGCTGTGCTTTGACATCTGAGCTCTGTGGAAAACGATCTCAATACAGTTCTGAAAAACGCGACTCTCCGAACGCCAGCCGAACAAGTCTCCACAGCCGAAGCGCTGTGTCTCTTTTCAGCTGGCGATAAACCTTTCTTCGATCCTTTGCGGACTTGTAAAACTGTTCCTGATCAGAATAAAAAACGCTCACGCTAATACACAAACACCCGTGTCTCGCCAAAGCTGACAAATAAACAGACGGACAAGCCGCACTGCACGTGTGAACAGGGGAATGAGCGAGCGAGCGGGGATAGGGCGCCTCCTGCGCTTAAAAGCTTACAGCACCTGGTATTCCCAGGCGGTCTCCCATCCAAGTACTAACCAGGCCCATCCCTGTTTAGCTTCCGAAATCAGACGAGATCAGGCGTGCTCAAGGGGGTGTGGCCGTAAGCGAGAGCAAGGCTCGCTGGCACCCTTCTTATTGAGAGGACAGCTCCGTCACCTCTTTTATGACGCTGCTCTTTTTCTCTTGCGTTTTTCTCTTCTTCCCACGTTCTCTCTCTTCACTGCCTTCGTCCCCGCTCTATTTCACTTCAGCCTTTCACTCTTGCTTCCTTCCAATGAGGACGGAGCTGCGGGAGAAAGGGCGCTATAGAGGATCGCTGTGGAGAGCTGCTGCTGTGCTTTGACATCTGAGCTCTGTGGAAAACGATCTCAATACAATTCTGAAAAACGCGACTCTCCGAACGCCAGCCGAACAAGTCTCCACAGCCGAAGCGCTGTGTCTCTTTTCAGCTGGCGATAAACCTTTCCTCGATTCTTTGCGGACTTGTTAAACTGTTCCTGATCAGAACAAAAAAACGCTCACGCTAATACACAAGCACCCGTGTCTCGCCAAAGCTGACAAATAAACAGACGGACAAGCCGCACTGCACGTGTGAACAGGGGAATGAGCGAGCGAGCGGGGATAGGGCGCCTCCTGCGCTTAAAAGCTTACAGCACCTGGTATTTCCAGGCGGTCTCCAATCCAAGTACTAACCAGGCCCATCCCTGTTTAGCTTCCGAGATCAGACGAGATCAGGTGTGCTCAAGGGGGTGTGGCCGTAAGCGACACCAAGGCTCGCTGGCACCCTTCTTATTGAGAGGACAGCTCCGTCACCTCCTTTACGACGCTGCTTTTTTTCCCTTGCGTTTTTCTCTTCTTCCCACGTTCTCTCTCTTCACTGCCTTCGTCCCCGCTCTATTTCACTTCAGCCTTTCACTCTTGCTTCCTTCCAATGAGGACGGAGCTGCGGGAGAAAGGGCGCTATAGAGGATCGCTGTGGAGAGCTGCTGCTGTGCTTTGACATCTGAGCTCTGTGGAAAACGATCTCAATACAATTCTGAAAAACGAGACTCTCCGAACGCCAGCCGAACAAGTCTCCACAGCCGAAGCGCTGTGTCTCTTTTCAGCTGGCGATAAACCTTTCCTCGATCCTTTGCGGACTTGTAAAACTGTTCCTGATCAGAATAAAAAACGCTCACGCTAATACACAAGCACCCGTGTCTCGCCAAAGCTGACAAATAAACAGACGGACAAGCCGCACTGCACGTGTGAACAGGGGAATGAGCGAGCGAGCGGGGATAGGGCGCCTCCTGCGCTTAAAAGCTTACAGCACCTGGTATTCCCAGGCGGTCTCCCATCCAAGTACTAACCAGGCCCATGCCTGTTTAGCTTTCGAGATCAGACGAGCTCAAGGGGGTGTGGCCGTAAGCGAGAGCAAGGCTCGCTGGCACCCTTCTTATTGAGAGGACAGCTCCGTCACCTCTTTTACGACGCTGCTTTTTTTCCCTTGCGTTTTTCTCTTCTTCCCACGTTCTCTCTCTTCACTGCCTTCGTCCCCGCTCTATTTCACTTCAGCCTTTCACTCTTGCTTCCTTCCAATGAGGACGGAGCTGCGGGAGAAAGGGCGCTATAGAGGATCGCTGTGGAGAGCTGCTGCTGTGCTTTGACATCTGAGCTCTGTGGAAAACGATCTCAATACAATTCTGAAAAACGCGACTCTCCGAACGCCAGCCGAACAAGTCTCCACAGCCGAAGCGCTGTGTCTCTTCAGCTGGCGATAAACCTTTCCTCGATCCTTTGCGGACTTGTAAAACTGTTCCTGATCAGAATAAAAAACGCTCACGCTAATACACAAGCACCCGTGTCTCGCCAAAGCTGACAAATAAACAGACGGACACGCTGCACTGCACGTGTGAACAGGGGAATGAGCGAGCGAGCAGGGATAGGGCGCCTCCTGCGCTTAAAAGCTTACAGCACCTGGTATTCCCAGGCGGTCTCCCATCCAAGTACTAACCAGGCCCATCCCTGTTTAGCTTTCGAGATCAGACGAGATCAGGCGTGCTCAAGGGGGTGTGGCCGTAAGCGAGAGCAAGGCTCGCTGGCACCCTTCTTATTGAGAGGACAGCTCCGTCACCTCTTTTACGACGCTGCTTTTTTCCCTTGCGTTTTTCTCTTCTTCCCACGTTCTCTCTCTTCACTGCCTTCGTCCCCGCTCTATTTCACTTCAGCCTTTCACTCTTGCTTCCTTCCAATGAGGACGGAGCTGCGGGAGAAAGGGCGCTATAGAGGATCGCTGTGGAGAGCTGCTGCTGTGCTTTGACATCTGAGCTCTGTGGAAAACGATCTCAATACAATTCTGAAAAACGCGACTCTCCGAACGCCAGCCGAACAAGTCTCCACAGCCGAAGCGCTGTGTCTCTTTTCAGCTGGCGATAAACCTTTCCTCGATCCTTTGCGGACTTGTAAAACTGTTCCTGATCAGAATAAAAAACGCTCACGCTAATACACAAGCACCCGTGTCTCGCCAAAGCTGACAAATAAACAGACGGACAAGCCGCACTGCACGTGTGAACAGGGGAATGAGCGAGCAAGCGGGGATAGGGCGCCTCCTGCGCTTAAAAGCTTACAGCACCTGGTATTCCCAGGCGGTCTCCCATCCAAGTACTAACCAGGCCCATCCCTGTTTAGCTTCAGAGATCAGACGAGATCAGGCGTGCTCAAGGGGGTGTGGCCGTAAGCGAGAGCAAGGCTCGCTGGCACCCTTCTTATTGAGAGGACAGCTCCGTCACCTCTTTTACGACGCTGCTTTTTTTCCCTTGCGTTTTTCTCTTCTTCCCACGTTCTCTCTCTTCACTGCCTTCGTCCCCGCTCTATTTCACTTCAGCCTTTCACTCTTGCTTCCTTCCAATGAGGACTGAGCTGCGGGAGAAAGGGCGCTATAGAGGATCGCTGTGGAGAGCTGCTGCTGTGCTTTGACATCTGAGCTCTGTGGAAAACGATCTCAATACAATTCTGAAAAACGCGACTCTCCGAACGCCAGCCGAACAAGTCTCCACAGCCGAAGCGCTGTGTCTCTTTTCAGCTAGCGATAAACCTTTCCTCGATCCTTTGCGGACTTGTAAAACTGTTCCTGATCAGAATAAAAAACGCTCACGCTAATACACAAGCACCCGTGTCTCGCCAAAGCTGACAAATAAACAGACGGACAAGCCGCACTGCACGTGTGAACAGGGGAATGAGCGAGCGAGCGGGGATAGGGCGCCTCCTGCGCTTAAAAGCTTACAGCACCTGGTATTCCCAGGCGGTCTCCCATCCAAGTACTAACCAGGCCCATCCCTGTTTAGCTTCCGAGATCAGACGAGATCAGGCGTGCTCAAGGGGGTGTGGCCGTAAGCGAGAGCAAGGCTCGCTGGCACCCTTCTTATTGAGAGGACAGCTCCGTCACCTCTTTTATGACGCTGCTCTTTTTCCCTTGCGTTTTTCTCTTCTTCCCACGTTCTCTCTCTTCACTGCCTTCGTCCCCGCTCTATTTCACTTCAGCCTTTCACTCTTGCTTCCTTCCAATGAGGACGGAGCTGCGGGAGAAAGGGCGCTATAGAGGATCGCTGTGGAGAGCTGCTGCTGTGCTTTGACATCTGAGCTCTGTGGAAAACGATCTCAATACAGTTCTGAAAAACGCGACTCTCCGAACGCCAGCCGAACAAGTCTCCACAGCCGAAGCGCTGTGTCTCTTTTCAGCTGGCGATAAACCTTTCTTCGATCCTTTGCGGACTTGTAAAACTGTTCCTGATCAGAATAAAAAACGCTCACGCTAATACACAAACACCCGTGTCTCGCCAAAGCTGACAAATAAACAGACGGACAAGCCGCACTGCACGTGTGAACAGGGGAATGAGCGAGCGAGCGGGGATAGGGCGCCTCCTGCGCTTAAAAGCTTACAGCACCTGGTATTCCCAGGCGGTCTCCCATCCAAGTACTAACCAGGCCCATCCCTGTTTAGCTTCCGAGATCAGACGAGATCAGGCGTGCTCAAGGGGGTGTGGCCGTAAGCGAGAGCAAGGCTCGCTGGCACCCTTCTTATTGAGAGGACAGCTCCGTCACCTCTTTTATGACGCTGCTCTTTTTCTCTTGCGTTTTTCTCTTCTTCCCACGTTCTCTCTCTTCACTGCCTTCGTCCCCGCTCTATTTCACTTCAGCCTTTCACTCTTGCTTCCTTCCAATGAGGACGGAGCTGCGGGAGAAAGGGCGCTATAGAGGATCGCTGTGGAGAGCTGCTGCTGTGCTTTGACATCTGAGCTCTGTGGAAAACGATCTCAATACAATTCTGAAAAACGCGACTCTCCGAACGCCAGCCGAACAAGTCTCCACAGCCGAAGCGCTGTGTCTCTTTTCAGCTGGCGATAAACCTTTCCTCGATTCTTTGCGGACTTGTTAAACTGTTCCTGATCAGAACAAAAAAACGCTCACGCTAATACACAAGCACCCGTGTCTCGCCAAAGCTGACAAATAAACAGACGGACAACCCCCACTGCACGTGTGAACAGGGGAATGAGCGAGCGAGCGGGGATAGGGCGCCTCCTGCGCTTAAAAGCTTACAGCACCTGGTATTTCCAGGCGGTCTCCAATCCAAGTACTAACCAGGCCCATCCCTGTTTAGCTTCCGAGATCAGACGAGATCAGGTGTGCTCAAGGGGGTGTGGCCGTAAGCGACACCAAGGCTCGCTGGCACCCTTCTTATTGAGAGGACAGCTCCGTCACCTCCTTTACGACGCTGCTTTTTTTCCCTTGCGTTTTTCTCTTCTTCCCACGTTCTCTCTCTTCACTGCCTTCGTCCCCGCTCTATTTCACTTCAGCCTTTCACTCTTGCTTCCTTCCAATGAGGACGGAGCTGCGGGAGAAAGGGCGCTATAGAGGATCGCTGTGGAGAGCTGCTGCTGTGCTTTGACATCTGAGCTCTGTGGAAAACGATCTCAATACAATTCTGAAAAACGAGACTCTCCGAACGCCAGCCGAACAAGTCTCCACAGCCGAAGCGCTGTGTCTCTTTTCAGCTGGCGATAAACCTTTCCTCGATCCTTTGCGGACTTGTAAAACTGTTCCTGATCAGAATAAAAAACGCTCACGCTAATACACAAGCACCCGTGTCTCGCCAAAGCTGACAAATAAACAGACGGACAAGCCGCACTGCACGTGTGAACAGGGGAATGAGCGAGCGAGCGGGGATAGGGCGCCTCCTGCGCTTAAAAGCTTACAGCACCTGGTATTCCCAGGCGGTCTCCCATCCAAGTACTAACCAGGCCCATGCCTGTTTAGCTTTCGAGATCAGACGAGCTCAAGGGGGTGTGGCCGTAAGCGAGAGCAAGGCTCGCTGGCACCCTTCTTATTGAGAGGACAGCTCCGTCACCTCTTTTACGACGCTGCTTTTTTTCCCTTGCGTTTTTCTCTTCTTCCCACGTTCTCTCTCTTCACTGCCTTCGTCCCCGCTCTATTTCACTTCAGCCTTTCACTCTTGCTTCCTTCCAATGAGGACGGAGCTGCGGGAGAAAGGGCGCTATAGAGGATCGCTGTGGAGAGCTGCTGCTGTGCTTTGACATCTGAGCTCTGTGGAAAACGATCTCAATACAATTCTGAAAAACGCGACTCTCCGAACGCCAGCCGAACAAGTCTCCACAGCCGAAGCGCTGTGTCTCTTCAGCTGGCGATAAACCTTTCCTCGATCCTTTGCGGACTTGTAAAACTGTTCCTGATCAGAATAAAAAACGCTCACGCTAATACACAAGCACCCGTGTCTCGCCAAAGCTGACAAATAAACAGACGGACACGCTGCACTGCACGTGTGAACAGGGGAATGAGCGAGCGAGCAGGGATAGGGCGCCTCCTGCGCTTAAAAGCTTACAGCACCTGGTATTCCCAGGCGGTCTCCCATCCAAGTACTAACCAGGCCCATCCCTGTTTAGCTTTCGAGATCAGACGAGATCAGGCGTGCTCAAGGGGGTGTGGCCGTAAGCGAGAGCAAGGCTCGCTGGCACCCTTCTTATTGAGAGGACAGCTCCGTCACCTCTTTTACGACGCTGCTCTTTTTCCCTTGCGTTTTTCTCTTCTTCCCACGTTCTCTCTCTTCACTGCCTTCGTCCCCGCTCTATTTCACTTCAGCCTTTCACTCTTGCTTCCTTCCAATGAGGACAGAGCTGCGGGAGAAAGGGCGCTATAGAGGATCGCTGTGGAGAGCTGCTGCTGTGCTTTGACATCTGAGCTCTGTGGAAAACGATCTCAATACAATTCTGAAAAACGCGACCCTCCGAACGCCAGCCGAACAAGTCTCCACAGCCGAAGCGCTGTGTCTCTTTTCAGCTGGCGATAAACCTTTCCTCGATCCTTTGCGGACTTGTTAAACTGTTCATGATCAGAATAAAAAACGCTCACGCTAATACACAAGCACCCGCGTCTCGCCAACGCTGACAAATAAACAGACGGACAAGCCGCACTGCACGTGTGAACAGGGGAATGAGCGAGCGAGCGGGGATAGGGCGCCTCCTGCGCTTAAAAGCTTACAGCACCTGGTATTCCCAGGCGATCTCCCATCCAAGTACTAACCAGGCCCATCCCTGTTTAGCTTCCGAGATCAGACGAAATCAGGCGTGCTCAAGGGGGTGTGGCCGTAAGCGAGAGCAAGGCTCGCTGGCACCCTTCTTATTGAGAGGACAGCTCCGTCACCTCTTTTACGACGCTGCTTTTTTTCCCTTGCGTTTTTCTCTTCTTCCCACGTTCTCTCTCTTCACTGCCTTCGTCCCCGCTCTATTTCACTTCAGCCTTTCACTCTTGCTTCCTTCCAATGAGGACGGAGCTGCGGGAGAAAGGGCGCTATAGAGGATCGCTGTGGAGAGCTGCTGCTGTGCTTTGACATCTGAGCTCTGTGGAAAACGATCTCAATACAATTCTGAAAAACGCGACTCTCCGAACGCCAGCCGAACAAGTCTCCACAGCCGAAGCGCTGTGTCTCTTTTCAGCTGGCGATAAACCTTTCTTCGATCCTTTGCGGACTTGTAAAACTGTTCCTGATCAGAATAAAAAACGCTCACGCTAATACACAAGCACCCGTGTCTCGCCAAAGCTGACAAATAAACAGACGGACAAGCCGCACTGCACGTGTGAACAGGGGAATGAGCGAGCGAGCGGGGATAGGGCGCCTCCTGCGCTTAAAAGCTTACAGCACCTGGTATTCCCAGGCGGTCTCCCATCCAAGTACTAACCAGGCCCATCCCTGTTTAGCTTCCGAGATCAGATGAGATCAGGCGTGCTCAAGGGGGTGTGGCCGTAAGCGAGAGCAAGGCTCGCTGGCACCCTTCTTATTGAGAGGACAGCTCCGTCACCTCTTTTACGACGCTGCTTTTTTTCCCTTGCGTTTTTCTCTTCTTCCCACGTTCTCTCTCTTCACTGCCTTCGTCCCCGCTCTATTTCACTTCAGCCTTTCACTCTTGCTTCCTTCCAATGAGGACGGAGCTGCGGGAGAAAGGGCGCTATAGAGGATCGCTGTGGAGAGCTGCTGCTGTGCTTTGACATCTGAGCTCTGTGGAAAACGATCTCAATACAATTCTGAAAAACGCGACTCTCCGAACGCCAGCCGAACAAGTCTCCACAGCCGAAGCGCTGTGTCTCTTTTCAGCTGGCGATAAACCTTTCCTCGATCCTTTGCGGACTTGTAAAACTGTTCATGATCAGAATAAAAAACGCTCACGCTAATACACAAGCACCCGCGTCTCGCCAAAGCTGACAAATAAACAGACGGACAAGCCGCACTGCACGTGTGAACAGGGGAATGAGCGAGCGAGCGGGGATAGGGCGCCTCCTGCGCTTAAAAGCTTACAGCACCTGGTATTCCCAGGCGGTCTCCCATCCAAGTACTAACCAGGCCCATCCCTGT
>NC_142615.1:47763477-47775977 GCF_059453375.1 Lepisosteus platostomus | reverse complement strand
GGGTGTGGCCGTAAGCGAGAGCAAGGCTCGCTGGCACCCTTCTTATTGAGAGGACAGCTCCGTCACCTCTTTTACGACGCTGCTTTTTTTCCCTTGCGTTTTTCTCTTCTTCCCACGTTCTCTCTCTTCACTGCCTTCGTCCCCGCTCTATTTCACTTCAGCCTTTCACTCTTGCTTCCTTCCAATGAGGACGGAGCTGCGGGAGAAAGGGCGCTATAGAGGATCGCTGTGGAGAGCTGCTGCTGTGCTTTGACATCTGAGCTCTGTGGAAAACGATCTCAATACAATTCTGAAAAACGCGACTCTCCGAACGCCAGCCGAACAAGTCTCCACAGCCGAAGCGCTGTGTCTCTATTCAGCTGGCGATAAACCTTCCCTCGATTCTTTGCGGACTTGTTAAACTGTTCCTGATCAGAATAAAAAACGCTCACGCTAATACACAAGCACCCGTGTCTCGCCAAAGCTGACAAATAAACAGACGGACAAGCCGCACTGCACGTGTGAACAGGGGAATGAGCGAGCGAGCGGGGATAGGGCGCCTCCTGCGCTTAAAAGCTTACAGCACCTGGTATTCCCAGGCGGTCTCCCATCCAAGTACTAACCAGGCCCATCCCTGTTTAGCTTCCGAGATCAGACAAGATCAGGCGTGCTCAAGGGGGTGTGGCCGTAAGCGAGAGCAAGGCTCGCTGGCACCCTTCTTATTGAGAGGACAGCTCCGTCACCTCTTTTACGACGCTGCTTTTTTTCCCTTGCGTTTTTCTCTTCTTCCCACGTTCTCTCTCTTCACTGCCTTCGTCCCCGCTCTATTTCACTTCAGCCTTTCACTCTTGCTTCCTTCCAATGAGGACGGAGCTGCGGGAGAAAGGGCGCTATAGAGGATCGCTGTGGAGAGCTGCTGCTGTGCTTTGACATCTGAGCTCTGTGGAAAACGATCTCAATACAATTCTGAAAAACGCGACTCTCCGAACGCCAGCCGAACAAGTCTCCACAGCCGAAGCGCTGTGTCTCTTTTCAGCTGGCGATAAACCTTTCCTCGATCCTTTGCGGACTTGTAAAACTGTTCCTGATCAGAATAAAAAACGCTCACGCTAATACACAAGCACCCGTGTCTCGCCAAAGCTGACAAATAAACAGACGGACAAGCCGCACTGCACGTGTGAACAGGGGAATGAGCGAGCGAGCGGGGATAGGGCGCCTCCTGCGCTTAAAAGCTTACAGCACCTGGTATTCCCAGGCGGTCTTCCATCCAAGTACTAACCAGGCCCATCCCTGTTTAGCTTCCGAGATCAGACGAGATCAGGTGTGCTCAAGGGGGTGTGGCCGTAAGCGAGAGCAAGGCTCGCTGGCACCCTTCTTATTGAGAGGACAGCTCCGTCACCTCTTTTACGACGCTGCTTTTTTTCCCTTGCGTTTTTCTCTTCTTCCCACGTTCTCTCTCTTCACTGCCTTCGTCCCCGCTCTATTTCACTTCAGCCTTTCACTCTTGCTTCCTTCCAATGAGGACGGAGCTGCGGGAGAAAGGGCGCTATAGAGGATCGCTGTGGAGAGCTGCTGCTGTGCTTTGACATCTGAGCTCTGTGGAAAACGATCTCAATACAATTCTGAAAAACGCGACTCTCCGAACGCCAGCCGAACAAGTCTCCACAGCCGAAGCGCTGTGTCTCTTTTCAGCTGGCGATAAACCTTTCCTCGATCCTTTGCGGACTTGTAAAACTGTTCCTGATCAGAATAAAAAACGCTCACGCTAATACACAAGCACCCGTGTCTCGCCAAAGCTGACAAATAAACAGACGGACAAGCCGCACTGCACGTGTGAAAAGGGGAATGAGCGAGCGAGCGGGGATAGGGCGCCTCCTGCGCTTAAAAGCTTGCAGCACCTGGTATTCCCAGGCGGTCTCCCATCCAAGTACTAACCAGGCCCATCCCTGTTTAGCTTCCGAGATCAGACGAGATCAGGCGTGCTCAAGGGGGTGTGGCCGTAAGCGAGAGCAAGGCTCGCTGGCACCCTTCTTATTGAGAGGACAGCTCCGTCACCTCTTTTACGACGCTGCTTTTTTTCCCTTGCGTTTTTCTCTTCTTTCCACGTTCTCTCTCTTCACTGCCTTCGTCCCCGCTCTATTTCACTTCAGCCTTTCACTCTTGCTTCCTTCCAATGAGGACGGAGCTGCGGGAGAAAGGGCGCTATAGAGGATCGCTGTGGAGAGCTGCTGCTGTGCTTTGACATCTGAGCTCTGTGGAAAAAGATCTCAATACAATTCTGAAAAACGCGACTCTCCGAACGCCAGCCGAACAAGTCTCCACAGCCGAAGCGCTGTGTCTCTATTCAGCTGGCGATAAACCTTCCCTCGATTCTTTGAGGACTTGTTAAACTGTTCCTGATCAGAATAAAAAACGCTCACGCTAATACACAAGCACCCGTGTCTCGCCAAAGCTGACAAATAAACAGACGGACAAGCCGCACTGCACGTGTGAACAGGGGAATGAGCGAGCGAGCGGGGATAGGGCGCCTCCTGCGCTTAAAAGCTTACAGCACCTGGTATTCCCAGGCGGTCTCCCATCCAAGTACTAACCAGGCCCATCCCTGTTTAGCTTCCGAGATCAGACGAGATCAGGCGTGCTCAAGGGGGTGTGGCCGTAAGCGAGAGCAAGGCTCGCTGGCACCCTTCTTATTGAGAGGACAGCTCCGTCACCTCTTTTACGACGCTGCTTTTTTTCCCTTGCGTTTTTCTCTTCTTCCCACGTTCTCTCTCTTCACTGCCTTCGTCCCCGCTCTATTTCACTTCAGCCTTTCACTCTTGCTTCCTTCCAATGAGTACGGAGCTGCGGGAGAAAGGGCGCTATAGAGGATCGCTGTGGAGAGCTGCTGCTGTGCTTTGACATCTGAGCTCTGTGGAAAACGATCTCAATACAATTCTGAAAAACGCGACTCTCCGAACGCCAGCCGAACAAGTCTCCACAGCCGAAGCGCTGTGTCTCTATTCAGCTGGCGATAAACCTTCCCTCGATTCTTTGCGGACTTGTAAAACTGTTCCTGATCAGAATACAAAACGCTCACGCTAATACACAAGCACCCGTGTCTCGCCAAAGCTGACAAATAAAGAGACGGACAAGCCGCACTGCACGTGTGAACAGGGGAATGAGCGAGCGAGCGGGGATAGGGCGCCTCCTGCGCTTAAAAGCTTACAGCACCTGGTATTCCCAGGCGGTCTCCCATCCAAGTACTAACCAGGCCCATCCCTGTTTAGCTTCCGAGATCAGACGAGATCAGGCGTGCTCAAGGGGGTGTGGCCGTAAGCGAGAGCAAGGCTCGCTGGCACCCTTCTTATTGAGAGGACAGCTCCGTCACCTCTTTTACGACGCTGCTTTTTTTCCCTTGCGTTTTTCTCTTCTTCCCACGTTCTCTCTCTTCACTGCCTTCGTCCCCGCTCTATTTCACTTCAGCCTTTCACTCTTGCTTCCTTCCAATGAGGACGGAGCTGCGGGAGAAAGGGCGCTATAGAGGATCGCTGTGGAGAGCTGCTGCTGTGCTTTGACATCTGAGCTCTGTGGAAAACGATCTCAATACAATTCTGAAAAACGCGACTCTCCGAACGCCAGCCGAACAAGTCTCCACAGCCGAAGCGCTGTGTCTCTTTTCAGCTGGCGATAAACCTTTCCTCGATTCTTTGCGGACTTGTAAAACTGTTCCTGATCAGAATAAAAAACGCTCACGCTAATACACAAGCACCCGTGTCTCGCCAAAGCTGACAAATAAACAGACGGACAAACCGCACTGCACGTGTGAACAGGGGAATGAGCCAGCGAGCGGGGATAGGGCGCTTCCTGCGCTTAAAAGCTTACAGCACCTGGTATTCCCAGGCGGTCTCCCATCCAAGTACTAACCAGGCCCATCCCTGTTTAGATTCTGAGATCAGACGAGATCAGGCGTGCTCAAGGGGGTGTGGCCGTAAGCGAGAGCAAGGCTCGCTGGCACCCTTCTTATTGAGAGGACAGCTCCGTCACCTCTTTTACGACGCTGCTTTTTTCCCTTGCGTTTTTCTCTTCTTCCCACGTTCTCTCTCTTCACTGCCTTCGTCCCCGCTCTATTTCACTTCAGCCTTTCACTCTTGCTTCCTTCCAATGAGGACGGAGCTGCGGGAGAAAGGGCGCTATAGAGGATTGCTGTGGAGAGCTGCTGCTGTGCTTTGACATCTGAGCTCTGTGGAAAACGATCTCAATACAATTCTGAAAAACGCGACTCTCCGAACGCCAGCCGAACAAGTCTCCACAGCCAAAGCGCTGTGTCTCTTTTCAGCTGGCGATAAACCTTTCCTCGATCCTTTGCGGACTTGTAAAACTGTTCCTGATCAGAATAAAAAACGCTCACGCTAATACACAAGCACCCGTGTCTCGCCAAAGCTGACAAATAAACAGACGGACAAGCCGCACTGCACGTGTGAACAGGGGAATGAGCGAGCGAGCGGGGATAGGGCGCCTCCTGTGCTTAAAAGCTTACAGCACCTGGTATTCCCAGGCGGTCTCCCATCCAAGTACTAACCAGGCCCATCCCTGTTTAGCTTCCAAGATCAGACGAGATCAGGCGTGCTCAAGGGGGTGTGGCCGTAAGCGAGAGCAAGGCTCGCTGGCACCCTTCTTATTGAGAGGACAGCTCCGTCACCTCTTTTACGACGCTGCTTTTTTTCCCTTGCGTTTTTCTCTTCTTCCCACGTTCTCTCTCTTCACTGCCTTCGTCCCCGCTCTATTTCACTTCAGCTTTTCACTCTTGCTTCCTTCCAATGAGGACGGAGCTGCGGGAGAAAGGGCGCTATAGAGGATCGCTGTGGAGAGCTGCTGCTGTGCTTTGACATCTGAGCTCTGTGGAAAACGATCTCAATACAATTCTGAAAAACGCGACTCTCCGAACGCTAGCCGAACAAGTCTCCACAGCCGAAGCGCTGTGTCTCTTTTCAGCTGGCGATAAACCTTTCCTCGATTCTTTGCGGACTTGTTAAACTGTTCCTGATCAGAATAAAAAACGCTCACGCTAATACACAAGCACCCGTGTCTCGCCAAAGCTGACAAATAAACAGACGGACAAGCCGCACTGCACGTGTGAACAGGGGAATGAGCGAGCGAGCGGGGATAGGGCGCCTCCTGCGCTTAAAAGCTTACAGCACCTGGTATTCCCAGGCGGTCTCCCATCCAAGTACTAACCAGGCCCATCCCTATTTAGCTTCCGAGATTAGACGAGATCAGGCGTGCTCAAGGGGGTGTGGCCGCAAGCAAGAGCAAGGCTCGCTGGCACCCTTCTTATTGAGAGGACAGCTCCATCACCTCTTTTACAACGCTGCTTTTTTTCCCTTGCGTTTTTCTCTTCTTCCCACGTTCTCTCTCTTCACTGCCTTCGTCCCCGCTCTATTTCACTTCAGCCTTTCACTCTTGCTTCCTTCCAATGAGGACGGAGCTGCTGGAGAAAGGGCGCTATAGAGGATCGCTGTGGAGAGCTGCTGCTGTGCTTTGACATCTGAGTTCTGTGGAAAACGATCTCAATACAATTCTGAAAAACGCGACTCTCCGAACGCCAGCCGAACAAGTCTCCACAGCCGAAGCGCTGTGTCTCTTTTCAGCTGGCGATAAACCTTTCTTCGATCCTTTGCGGACTTGTAAAACTGTTCCTGATCAGAATAAAAAACGCTCACGCTAATACACAAGCACCCGTGTCTCGCCAAAGCTGACAAATAAAGAGACGGACAAGCCGCACTGCACGTGTGAACAGGGGAATGAGCGAGCGAGCGGGGATAGGGCGCCTCCTGCGCTTAAAAGATTACAGCACCTGGTATTCCCAGGCGGTCTCCCATCCAAGTACTAACCAGGCCCATCCCTGTTTAGCTTCCGAGATCAGACGAGATCAGGCGTGCTCAAGGGGGTGTGGCCGTAAATGAGAGCAAGGATCGCTGGCACCCTTCTTATTGAGAGGACAGCTCCGTCACCTCTTTTACGACGCTGCTTATTTTCCCTTGCGTTTTTCTCTTCTTCCCACGTTCTCTCTCTTCACTGCCTTCGTCCCCGCTCTATTTCACTTCAGCCTTTCACTCTTGCTTCCTTCCAATGAGGACGGAGCTGCGGGAGAAAGGGCGCTATAGAGGATCGCTGTGGAGAGCTGCTGCTGTGCTTTGACATCTGAGCTCTGAGGAAAACGATCTCAATACAATTCTGAAAAACGCGACTCTCCAAACGCCAGCCGAACAAGTCTCCACAGCCGAAGCGCTGTGTCTCTTTTCAGCTGGCGATAAACCTTTCCTCGATCCTTTGCGGACTTGTAAAACTGTTCCTGATCAGAATAAAAAACGCTCACGCTAATACACAAGCACCCGTGTCTCGCCAAAGCTGACAAATAAACAGACGGACAAGCCGCACTGCACGTGTGAACAGGGGAATGAGCGAGCGAGCGGGGATAGGGCGCCTCCTGCGCTTAAAAGCTTACAGCACCTGGTATTCCCAGGCGGTCTCCCATCCAAGTACTAACCAGGCCCATCCCTGTTTAGCTTCAGAGATCAGACGAGATCAGGCGTGCTCAAGGGGGTGTGGCCGAAAGCGAGAGCAAGGCTCGCTGGCACCCTTCTTATTGAGAGGACAGCTCCGTCACCTCTTTTACGACGCTGCTCTATTTCCCTTGCGTTTTTCTCTTCTTCGCACGTTCTCTCTCTTCACTGCCTTCGTCCCCGCTCTATTTCACTTCAGCCTTTCACTCTTGCTTCCTTCCAATGAGGACGGAGCTGCGGGAGAAAGGGCGCTATAGAGGATCGCTGTGGAGAGCTGCTGCTGTGCTTTGACATCTGAGCTCTGTGGAAAACGATCTCAATACAATTCTGAAAAACGCGACTCTCCGAACGCCAGCCGAACAAGTCTCCACAGCCGAAGCGCTGTGTCTCTTTTCAGCTGGCGATAAACCTTTCCTCGATCCTTTGCGGACTTGTTAAACTGTTCCTGATCAGTATAAAAAACGCTCACGCTAATACACAAGCACCCGTGTCTCGCCAAAGCTGACAAATAAACAGACGGACAAGCCGCACTGCACGTGTGAACAGGGGAATGAGCGAGCGAGCGGGGATAGGGCGCCTCCTGCGCTTAAAAGCTTACAGCACCTGGTATTCCCAGGCGGTCTCCCATCCAAGTACTAACCAGGCCCACCCCTGTTTAGCTTCCGAGATCAGACGAGATCAGGCGTGCTCAAGGGGGTGTGGCCGTAAGCTAGACCAAAGCTCGCTGGCACCCTTTTATTGAGAGGACAGCTCCGTCACCTCTTTTACGACGCTGCTTTTTTTCCCTTGCGTTTTTCTCTTCTTCCCACGTTCTCTCTCTTCACTGCCTTCGTCCCCGCTCTATTTCACTTCAGCCTTTCACTCTTGCTTCCTTCCAATGAGGACGGAGCTGCGGGAGAAAGGGCGCTATAGAGGATCGCTGTGGAGAGCTGCTGCTGTGCTTTGACATCTGAGTTCTGTGGAAAACGATCTCAATACAATTCTGAAAAACGCGACTCTCCGAACGCCAGCCGAACAAGTCTCCACAGCCGAAGCGCTGTGTCTCTTTTCAGCTGGCGATAAACCTTTCTTCGATCCTTTGCGGACTTGTAAAACTGTTCCTGATCAGAATAAAAAACGCTCACGCTAATACACAAGCACCCGTGTCTCGCCAAAGCTGACAAATAAACAGACGGACAAGCCGCACTGCACGTGTGAACAGGGGAATGAGCGAGCGAGCGGGGATAGGGCGCCTCCTGCGCTTAAAAGATTACAGCACCTGGTATTCCCAGGCGGTCTCCCATCCAAGTACTAACCAGGCCCATCCCTGTTTAGCTTCCGAGATCAGACGAGATCAGGTGTGCTCAAGGGTGTGTGGCCGTAAGCGAGAGCACGGCTCGCTGGCACCCTTCTTATTGAGAGGACAGCCCCGTCACCTCTTTTACGACGCTGCTTTTTTTCCCTTGCGTTTTTCTCTTCTTCCCACGTTCTCTCTCTTCACTGCCTTCGTCCCCGCTCTATTTCACTTCAGCCTTTCACTCTTGCTTCCTTCCAATGAGGACGGAGCTGCGGGAGAAAGGGCGCTATAGAGGATCGCTGTGGAGAGCTGCTGCTGTGCTTTGACATCTGAGCTCTGTGGAAAACGATCTCAATACAATTCTGAAAAACGCGACTCTCCGAACGCCAGCCGAACAAGTCTCCACAGCCGAAGCGCTGTGTCTCTTTTCAGCTGGCGATAAACCTTTCTTCGATCCTTTGCGGACTTGTAAAACTGTTCCTGATCAGAATAAAAAACGCTCACGCTAATACACAAGCACCCGTGTCTCGCCAAAGCTGACAAATAAACAGACGGACAAGCCGCACTGCACGTGTGAACAGGGGAATGAGCGAGCGAGCGGGGATAGGGCGCCTCCTGCGCTTAAAAGCTTACAGCACCTGGTATTCCCAGGCGGTCTCCCATCCAAGTACTAACCAGGCCCATCCCTGTTTAGCTTCCGAGATCAGACAAGATCAGGCGTGCTCAAGGGGGTGTGGCCGTAAGCGAGAGCAAGGCTCGCTGGCACCCTTCTTATTGAGAGGACAGCTCCGTCACCTCTTTTACGACGCTGCTTTTTTTCCCTTGCGTTTTTCTCTTCTTCCCACGTTCTCTCCCTTCACTGCCTTCGTCCCCGCTCTATTTCACTTCAGCCTTTCACTCTTGCTTCCTTCCAATGAGGACGGAGCTGCGGGAGAAAGGGCGCTATAGAGGATCGCTGTGGAGAGCTGCTGCTGTGCTTTGACATCTGAGCTCTGTGGAAAACGATCTCAATACAATTCTGAAAAACGCGACTCTCCGAACGCCAGCCGAACAAGTCTCCACAGCCGAAGCGCTGTGTCTCTTTTCAGCTGGCGATAAACCTTTCCTCGATCCTTTGCGGACTTGTAAAATTGTTCCTGATCAGAATAAAAAACGCTCACGCTAATACACAAGCACCCGTGTCTCACCAAAGCTGACAAATAAACAGACGGACAAGCCGCACTGCACGTGTGAACAGGGGAATGAGCGAGCGAGCGGGGATAGGGCGCCTCCTGCGCTTAAAAGCTTACAGCACCTGGTATTCCCAGGCGGTCTCCCATCCAAGTACTAACCAGGCCCATCCCTGTTTAGCTTCCGAGATCAGACAAGATCAGGCGTGCTCAAGGGGGTGTGGCCGTAAGCGAGAGCAAGGCTCGCTGGCACCCTTCTTATTGAGAGGACAGCTCCGTCACCTCTTTTACGACGCTGCTTTTTTTCCCTTGCGTTTTTCTCTTCTTCCCACGTTCTCTCTCTTCACTGCCTTCGTCCCCGCTCTATTTCACTTCAGCCTTTCACTCTTGCTTCCTTCCAATGAGGACGGAGCTGCGGGAGAAAGGGCGCTATAGAGGATCGCTGTGGAGAGCTGCTGCTGTGCTTTGACATCTGAGCTCTGTGGAAAACGATCTCAATACAATTCTGAAAAACGCGACTCTCCGAACGCCAGCCGAACAAGTCTCCACAGCCGAAGCGCTGTGTCTCTTTTCAGCTGGCGATAAACCTTTCCTCGATCCTTTGCGGACTTGTTAAACTGTTCCTGATCAGAATAAAAAACGCTCACGCTAATACACAAGCACCCGTGTCTCGCCAAAGCTGACAAATAAACAGACGGACAAGCCGCACTGCACGTATGAACAGGGGAATGAGCGAGCGAGCGGGGATAGGGCGCCTCCTGCGCTTAAAAGCTTACAGCACCTGGTATTCCCAGGCGGTCCCCCATCCAAGTACTAACCAAGCCCATCCCTGTTTAGCTTCCGAGATCAGGCGTGCTCAAGGGGGTGTGGCCATAAGCGAGAGCAAGGCTCGCTGGCACCCTTCTTATTGAGAGGACAGCTCCGTCACCTCTTTTACGACGCTGCTTTTTTTCCCTTGCGTTTTTCTCTTCTTCCCACGTTCTCTCTCTTCACTGCCTTCGTCCCCGCTCTATTTCACTTCAGCCTTTCACTCTTGCTTCCTTCCAATGAGGACGGAGCTGCGGGAGAAAGGGCGCTATAGAGGATCGCTGTGGAGAGCTGCTGCTGTGCTTTGACATCTGAGCTCTGTGGAAAACGATCTCAATACAATTCTGAAAAACGCGACTCTCCGAACGCCAGCCGAACAAGTCTCCACAGCCGAAGCGCTGTGTCTCTTTTCAGCTGGCGATAAACCTTTCCTCGATCCTTTGCGGACTTGTTAAACTGTTCCTGATCAGAATAAAAAACGCTCACGCTAATACACAAGCACCCGTGTCTCGCCAAAGCTGACAAATAAACAGACGGACAAGCCGCAATGCACGTGTGAACAGGGGAATGAGCGAGGAAGCGGGGATAGGGCGCCTCCTGCGCTTAAAAGCTTACAGCACCTGGTATTCCCAGGCGGTCTCCCATCCAAGTACTAACCAGGCCCATCCCTGTTTAGCTTCCGAGATTAGACGAGATCAGGCGTGCTCAAGGGAGTGTGGCCGTAAGCAAGAGCAAGGCTCGCTGGCACCCTTCTTATTGAGAGGACAGCTCCGTCACCTCTTTTACGACGCTGCTTTTTTTCCCTTGCGTTTTTCTCTTCTTCCCACGTTGTCTCTCTTCACTGCCTTCGTCCCTGCTCTATTTCACTTCAGCCTTTCACTCTTGCTTCCTTCCAATGAGGACGGAGCTGCGGGAGAAAGGGCGCTATAGAGGATCGCTGTGGAGAGCTGCTGCTGTGCTTTGACATCTGAGCTCTGTGGAAAACTATCTCAATACAATTCTGAAAAACGCGACTCTCCGAACGCCAGCCGAACAAGTCTCCACAGCCGAAGCGCTGTGTCTCTTTTCAGCTGGCGATAAACCTTTCCTCGATCCTTTGCGGACTTGTAAAACTGTTCCTGATCAGAATAAAAAACGCTCACGCTAATACACAAGCACCCGTGTCTCGCCAAAGCTGACAAATAAACAGACGGACAAGCCACACTGCACGTGTGAACAGGGGAATGAGCGAGCGAGCGGGGATAGGGCGCCTCCTGCGCTTAAAAGCTTACAGCACCTGGTATTCCCAGGCGGTCTCCCATCCAAGTACTAACCAGGCCCACCCCTGTTTAGCTTCCGAGATCAGACGAGATCAGGCGTGCTCAAGGGGGTGTGGCCGTAAGCTAGACCAAAGCTCGCTGGCACCCTTTTATTGAGAGGACAGCTCCGTCACCTCTTTTACGACGCTGCTTTTTTTCCCTTGCGTTTTTCTCTTCTTCCCACGTTCTCTCTCTTCACTGCCTTCGTCCCCGCTCTATTTCACTTCAGCCTTTCACTCTTGCTTCCTTCCAATGAGGACGGAGCTGCGGGAGAAAGGGCGCTATAGAGGATCGCTGTGGAGAGCTGCTGCTGTGCTTTGACATCTGAGCTCTGTGGAAAACGATCTCAATACAATTCTGAAAAACGCGACTCTCCGAACGCCAGCCTAACAAGTCTCCACAGCCGAAGCGCTGTGTCTCTTTTCAGCTGGCGATAAACCTTTCCTCGATCCTTTGCGGACTTGTAAAACTGTTCCTGATCAGAATAAAAAACGCTCACGCTAATACACAAGCACCCGTGTCTCGCCAAAGCTGACAAATAAACAGACGGACAAGCCGCACTGCACGTGTGAACAGGGGAATGAGCGAGCGAGCGGGGATAGGGCGCCTCCTGCGCTTAAAAGCTTACAGCACCTGGTATTCCCAGGCGGTCTCCCATCCAAGTACTAACCAGGCCCATCCCTGTTTAGCTTCCGAGATCAGACGAGATCAGGCGTGCTCAAGGGGGTGTGGCCGTAAGCGATACCAAAGCTCGCTGGCACCCTTCTTATTGAGAGGACAGCTCCGTCACCTCTTTTACGACGCTGCTTTTTTTCCCTTGCGTTTTTCTCTTCTTCCCACGTTCTCTCTCTTCACTGCCTTCGTCCCCGCTCTATTTCACTTCAGCCTTTCACTCTTGCTTCCTTCCAATGAGGACGGAGCTGCGGGAGAAAGGGCGCTATAGAGGATCGCTGTGGAGAGCTGCTGCTGTGCTTTGACATCTGAGCTCTGTGGAAAACGATCTCAATACAGTTCTGAAAAACGCGACTCTCCGAACGCCAGCCGAACAAGTCTCCACAGCCGAAGCGCTGTGTCTCTTTTCAGCTGGCGATAAACCTTTCCTCGATCCTTTGCGGACTTGTTAAACTGTTCATGATCAGAATAAAAAACGCTCACGCTAATACACAAACACCCGTGTCTCGCCAAAGCTGACAAATAAACAGACGGACAAACCGCACTGCACGTGTGAACAGGGGAATGAGCGAGCGAGCGGGGATAGGGCGCCTCCTGCGCTTAAAAGCTTACAGCACCTGGTATTCCCAGGCGGTCTCCCATCCAAGTACTAACCAGGCTCATCCCTGTTTAGCTTCCGAGATCAGACGAGATCAGGCGTGCTCAAGGGGGTGTGGCCGTAAGCGAGAGCAAGGTTCGCTGGCACCCTTCTTATTGA
>NC_142615.1:47658477-47758477 GCF_059453375.1 Lepisosteus platostomus | reverse complement strand
CCAAAGCTGACAAATAAACAGACGGACAAGCCGCACTGCACGTGTGAACAGGGGAATGAGCGAGCGAGCGGGGATAGGGCGCCTCCTGCGCTTAAAAGCTTACAGCACCTGGTATTCCCAGGCGGTCTCCCATCCAAGTACTAACCAGGCCCATCCCTGTTTAGCTTCCGAGATCAGACGTGCTCAAGGGGGTGTGGCCGTAAGCGAGACCAAAGCTCGCTGGCACCCTTCTTATTGAGAGGACAGCTCCGTCACCTCTTTTACGACGCTGCTTTTTTTCCCTTGCGTTTTTCTCTTCTTCCCACGTTCTCTCTCTTCACTGCCTTCGTCCCCGCTCTATTTCACTTCAGCCTTTCACTCTTGCTTCCTTCCAATGAGGACGGAGCTGCGGGAGAAAGGGCGCTATAGAGGATCGCTGTGGAGAGCTGCTGCTGTGCTTTGACATCTGAGCTCTGTGGAAAACGATCTCAATACAATTCTGAAAAACGCGACTCTCCGAACGCCAGCCGAACAAGTCTCCACAGCCGAAGCGCTGTGTCTCTTTTCAGCTGGCGATAAACCTTTCCTCGATCCTTTGCGGACTTGTAAAACTGTTCCTGATCAGAATAAAAAACGCTCACGCTAATACACAAGCACCCGTGTCTCGCCAAAGCTGACAAATAAACAGACGGACAAGCCGCACTGCACGTGTGAACAGGGGAATGAGCGAGCGAGCGGGGATAGGGCGCCTCCTGCGCTTAAAAGCTTACAGCACCTGGTATTCCCAGGCGGTCTCCCATCCAAGTACTAACCAGGCCCATCCCTGTTTAGCTTCCGAGATCAGACGAGATCAGGCGTGCTCAAGTGGGTGTGGCCGTAAGCGAGAGCAAGGCTCGCTGGCACCCTTCTTATTGAGAGGACAGCTGCATCACCTCTTTTACGACGCTGCTTTTTTTCCCTTGCATTTTTCTCTTCTTCCCACGTTCTTTCTCTTCACCGCCTTCGTCCCCGCTCTATTTCACTTCAGCCTTTCACTCTTGCTTCCTTCCAATGAGGACGGAGCAGCGGGAGAAAGGGCGCTATAGAGGATCGCTGTGGAGAGCTGCTGCTGTGCTTTGACATCTGAGCTCTGTGGAAAACGATCTCAATACAATTCTGAAAAACGCGACTCTCCGAACGCCAGCCGAACAAGTCTCCGCAGCCGAAGCGCTGTGTCTCTTTTCAGCTGGCGATAAACCTTTTCTCGATCCTTTGCGGACTTGTAAAACTGTTCCTGATCAGAATAAAAAACGCTCACGCTAATACACAAGTACCCGTGTCTCGCCAAAGCTGACAAATAAACAGACAGACAAGCCGCACTGCACGTGTGAACAGGGGAATGAGCGAACGAGCGGGGATAGGGCGCCTCCTGCGCTTAAAAGCTTACAGCACCTGGTATTCCCAGGCGGTCTCCCATCCAAGTACTAACCAGGCCCATCCCTGTTTAGCTTCCGAGGTCAGACGAGATCAGGCGTGCTCAAGGAGATGTGGCCGTAAGCAAAAGCAAGACTCCCTGGCACCCTTCTTATTGAGAGGACAGCTCCGTCACCTCTTTTATGACGCTGTTTTTTTCCCTTGCGTTTTTCTCTTCTTCCCACGTTCTCTCTCTTCACTGCCTTCGTCCCCGCTCTATTTCACTTCAGCCTTTCACTCTTGCTTCCTTCCAATGAGGACGGAGCTGCGGGAGAAAGGGCGCTATAGAGGATCGCTGTGGAGAGCTGCTGCTGTGCTTTGACATCTGAGCTCTGTGGAAAACGATCTCAATACAATTCTGAAAAACGCGACTCTCCGAACGCCAGCCGAACAAGTCTCCGCAGCCGAAGCGCTGTGTCTCTTTTCAGCTGGCAATAAACCTTTCCTCGATCCTTTGCGGACTTGTAAAACTGTTCCTGATCAGAATAAAAAACGCTCACGCTAATACACAAGCACCCGTGTCTCGCCAAAGCTGACAAATAAACAGACGGACAAGCCGCACTGCACGTGTGAACAGGGGAATGAGCGAGCGAGCGGGGATAGGGCGCCTCCTGCGCTTAAAAGCTTACAGCACCTGGTATTCCCAGGCGGTCTCCCATCCAAGTACTAACCAGGCCCATCCTTGTTTAGCTTCCGAGATCAGACGAGATCAGGCGTGCTCAAGGGGGTGAGGCCGTAAGCGAGAGCAAGGCTCGCTGGCACCCTTCTTATTGAGAGGACAGCTCCGTCACCTCTTTTACGACGCTGCTTTTTTTCCCTTGCGTTTTTCTCTTCTTCCCACGTTCTCTCTCTTCACTGCCTTCGTCCCCGCTCTATTTCACTTCAGCCTTTCACTCTTGCTTCCTTCCAATGAGGACGGAGCTGCGGGAGAAAGGGCGCTATAGAGGATCGCTGTGGAGAGCTGCTGCTGTGCTTTGACATCTGAGCTCTGTGGAAAACGATCTCAATACAATTCTGAAAAACGCGACTCTCCGAACGCCAGCCGAACAAGTCTCCGCAGCCGAAGCGCTGTGTCTCTTTTCAGCTGGCAATAAACCTTTCCTCGATCCTTTGCGGACTTGTAAAACTGTTCCTGATCAGAATAAAAAACGCTCACGCTAATACACAAGCACCCGTGTCTCGCCAAAGCTGACAAATAAACAGACGGACAAGCCGCACTGCACGTGTGAACAGGGGAATGAGCGAGCGAGCGGGGATAGGGCGCCTCCTGCGCTTAAAAGCTTACAGCACCTGGTATTCCCAGGCGGTCTCCCATCCAAGTACTAACCAGGCCCATCCTTGTTTAGCTTCCGAGATCAGACGAGATCAGGCGTGCTCAAGGGGGTGAGGCCGTAAGCAAGAGCAAGGCTCGCTGGCACCCTTCTTATTGAGAGGACAGCTCCGTCACCTCTTTTACGACGCTGCTTTTTTTCCCTTGCGTTTTTCTCTTCTTCCCACGTTCTCTCTCTTCACTGCCTTCGTCCCCGCTCTATTTCACTTCAGCCTTTCACTCTTGCTTCCTTCCAATGAGGACGGAGCTGCGGGAGAAAGGGCGCTATAGAGGATCGCTGTGGAGAGCTTCTGCTGTGCTTTGACATCTGAGCTCTGTGGAAAACGATCTCAATACAATTCTGAAAAACGCGACTCTCCGAACGCCAGCCGAACAAGTCTCCACAGCCGAAGCGCTGTGTCTCTTTTCAGCTGGCGATAAACCTTTCCTCGATCCTTTGCGGACTTGTTAAACTGTTCCTGATCAGAATAAAAAACGCTCACGCTAATACACAAGCACCCGTGTCTCGCCAAAGCTGACAAATAAACAGACGGACAAGCCGCACTGCACGTGTGAACAGGGGAATGAGCGAGCGAGCGGGGATAGGGCGCCTCCTGCGCTTAAAAGCTTACAGCACCTGGTATTCCCAGGCGGTCTCCCATCCAAGTACTAACCAGGCCCATTCCTGTTTAGCTTCCAAGATCAGACGAGATCAGGCGTGCTCAAGGGGGTGTGGCCGTAAGCGAGAGCAAGGCTCGCTGGCACCCTTCTTATTGAGAGGACAGCTCCGTCACCTCTTTTACGACGCTGCTTTTTTTCCCTTGCGTTTTTCTCTTCTTCCCACGTTCTCTCTCTTCCCTGCCTTCGTCCCCGCTCTATTTCACTTCAGCCTTTCACTCTTGCTTCCTTCCAATGAGGACGGAGCTGCGGGAGAAAGGGCGCTATAGAGGATCGCTGTGGAGAGCTGCTGCTGTGCTTTGACATCTGAGCTCTGTGGAAAACGATCTCAATACAATTCTGAAAAACGCGACTCTCCGAACGCCAGCCGAACAAGTCTCCACAGCCGAAGCGCTGTGTCTCTTTTCAGCTGGCGATAAACCTTTCCTCGATCTTTTGCGGACTTGTAAAACTGTTCCTGATCAGAATAAAAAACGCTCACGCTAATACACAAGCACCCGTGTCTCGCCAAAGCTGACAAATAAACAGACGGACAAGCCGCACTGCACGTGTGAACAGGGGAGTGAGCGAGCGAGCGGGGATAGGGCGCCTCCTGCGCTTAAAAGCTTTCTGAATTCTGAGTACGTACGGGATCCTCGGCCTTGCGCTTATAACAAAGTCCAAGTCCCTTTGCAGACAACAGCAGTTGTCACATGATTGTCTCTGAGGATGTGCGACAATGGCCAAGGAGAGCCCCGATCTGAGCTTGCGCTCACTGTTTGACCAAGACACAGGTGTGTGCTGATTGGTTGAGAGTTTGGCGGGCATTGGAGACCCACGTGGTATTACCACGCCCTGCGTGAGATATGAGTCACTTACTCTTGACACTTAGGAATGCAGTCCAGATGTCCATTTGGCACTCCCTAGACAGATAGGCGCCAATGGATGACCATTGATCATGATAGCCAGGCTTAGCTAAGTGCATCCCCATCTGGGAGCTGTCCCTTATCAAAAGAAAACATCTTAAATCAGCCTGCATGAATACTTTCTCTGTGGCTGCACCACAGAGATGGAAGGTGAGATGGGGCCTCATTTAGGACAGCATACCACCGCTTAATTCTGTCTTATTAACAAGCATTGCCACTACAACGGCATCTCTCCTGTCAAACTTCCTCCTGACGTGTTTGACAGGATCTGGGCCGTGGTGAACAGTGGGAAAGACGCCCTGTGGAGAGTGAGGAACATGGGGCTGTTCAAAGGCATCGAGGTCCCAGTCAAGGCAGCAGGTAGCCTGGCCCTGTTCATCACCCAAGAGAACTATTACCTCAGAGATCTGTGGAGAGGGAGGAGGGAGGAAGCAGAAAATCTGTGGGAAATAGAGAGCATAGGTCAATATCTCAAGAAACTGTGAAAAACATTATCATGTTTAAGTAAAGAATGTGATTTACACCAGAAAAAAAAATTGTTGCTATGTAACTGGTACCGTGTCAAAATGTAATGAGATGTGATCATATATACTGTTTTAAGTATGTATATTAATGTAAAGCTTTCTAATTTGTGATGTCCTGTATTTTTTTGTGAAAAGAAAATAAAGTTCTTAAAAAATCGATTCACCCAGGGCGAGGCTCGGCCATTGCACTCCGGCTGTGCTGACCCCTGCGAATTCCCCAAATGTGGGAATCTCGACTGCATTATTTCTGGTAGTGGGGGACTGCGTTCGCGCTCTCCCCTGATGTGCTTGGTCCAATATCGGATACGGAAGAGCTATGACACCACGTGCTGCGATAGGATCCCAGTTCGAAAGCCACTGCTGGTTCCCAGTTTCTTTTAGTTAGAGGTCCGGAGAAGCATTTCAAGCTGGTTACACTACTCCTTCCGGACATTCATTCCCTTTTCAAAGTCAGTCGTTTTGCTGTAGTCTGCATTATTAAGGCCAATTTATTTGGTCATGGGGGCCTCGGTACTGTATGCTAATTCTCAAGACAGTTTCACCCGTTTTCTGATTGCTAGGTTCTGTACCAGTGCAGACATGTCAAACAGTGAATGGCTGTACCTCTATTGTATCCCTGCTCAATGAATGAAATCAGTAATAAATGAATATATGTATAGTTACACGAAAAACAAGTGGTTTATCGACTCATCTTCATTTGCAGATTTAGAGGCAGCTTCGATATTCGTTTTACAAACGGGTTTTTTTTTATATGGGTCAAACACATGCCATAGCAACAAAACATCTCTAGAGATGAGGCTATAGATCACCTTTCCATCCTCCAGGTTTTCCTCCCAAAGCCTAAGGCACCAACGGTGACCCCTGCTGGCCGAGAGAGCAAAAGCTTGCAGCACCTGGTAATCCCAGACAGTCTCCCATCCAAGTACTAACCAGGCCCAACTCCGCTTAGCTTTCGAGATCAGACGAAATCAGGCACATTCAGGGTGGTGTGGCCGCAAGCGAAAGCCATGGCGCCTGACTCGCTACTTGAAGCTGTGTGTGGCTGGGGCTCTGTGCCCCCCGAGCGGGACTGAAGGATCGTTCGTGTGCAACTCTTTGGAAAGGAGCTTCTTTCCAAATCGCATTGCGTACCTGGATGTTGGCGAATGTGCTCCCTTGTGTTGGCTTGTCCCGCACTGGAGGAGAACAAACAAACTGCAAGGAGGAGCACAAGGCAAGTCTTCACAAGACAAAAACCTCCAGTGCACAGCACTCTGAAAACATTTCTGGGCTGTCGCGTGTTTATTTCAGCACATAAAGCGCAACAGTCCAACACGTCGGCCGGGCGCGCGGTGCCTCCGCCCTCTTGTGGCCTTGCGGCGTCAGAGCAAGAGGCTCCTTCTCGCTGCCTTTCCGCTGTGTTGCAGAGCCCCGAGAGGGAACCTGGAGCGCACACTTTGTGGGGGGCGGGGGACCGCGTTCGCGCTCTGCCCCCGGTCTCTTGCTCGAGTACTAAATCTCACGGCGCCAGCAAGCGGCCAGGAGACAAGTACAATATCGCGGGACAGGGGGGCCTTGTCATTGATTGTTACATATGAGACGGGGATTAGGAGGAGACTCCGACTGATTGGTAAAGGGGAACACTAACACCAGAGTGACACCCCCGACGTCTCTTTTTGAGAGATTTCTTAATGGCCATGGAGGGTCGGGACCTCAGTTTTACGCCTTCCCCGAAGGACGGCGCCTGTTTGTGCAGCAGAGTGTCGCCATCAGGATGCTGGGGCATAAGAAAGCCACACAGACCGCAGGGTGAGCGCTCCCTACTGGTCCCAGTCACACCTCTTGCAGGAGCAGTAGCAACCTGAGCTTTTCCGGGGGGAATCTCCCATCCGGGTGCCGGCTAGGCTCACACCTGCTGGGCTGCCGTGGGTGAGCCCAGTCAAGAGTCGCAGGGTGAGATCTAGTCATCGGGGAGAAACGATACAAGCGAAGGATTACTCGGCTCCCAGCACTTGAAAAGACCGACAAATGACTCTTTCCCGCTGGAGCTGAATGTACCTGCATGTGTCATGTCGTCTTCTTCCCCCGCCCCGCTGTGTTTGCTGTATTGTCTTTGAAGCCAGACCCCGAGACGAGACGGGCTGTCCTGTGCCCCAATTAACACTTTACAGGTGCCATTCCCCGGCATTGTGGCCATTGTCGGTGGTCACACGCGATAAGATAAGGTGGAGGAGAGCGGGGCATGCCCAGCGCCAGACATTCAAGGAGGGGGCTGTGCGAGGTGAGGTGAGGTGCGACACGCCGGAGCCCCGACGCTGCTAATGCGGAGCACTTGTTGAACTGGCATTGAAAGGACGTGTGCGCACGGAGCGAGCCTTCCCTGCGGCGGAGCGTGGAAACTCTCTCCCCGCGCTGCAGGAGTTGTGTGCGCTGCAGCGGTGCCGAGAGAACAGCACAGAAGACAGCAGGCTCTGGAGAGCGGGTAAGAGATGGAGCCTTGTGGGCAGGCGAGCAGGCCCGTTTTTTGGAAATTGCTGAAAAGGCTCCGGTGTTTGTTCGGTGTGTGGCAGGCGCACGATGCGAGCTTGCGTAGCCGGTCTGGTGTTATGCAAATGAGGCCGAATTGCGTCCCGGGACATGCTGCGAATGCGCATGGCGACTGCAGATGTGTAGGAAACGGCGCTTCCTCCTCGCCGCCCGCCGGGGCAGCGGAAAGGCAGCAAGAAGGAGCCACAAGAGGGCGGAGGCTCTGTGCATCTGGCCGACTTGTTCGACTGGTGCTGTTTCTGTTTTGAAATAAAACGCGCCAGCCAAAAAATGTTTTCAGTGTGCTGTGCACTGGAGGTTTTTGTCTTGTGAAGACTTGCCTTGTGCTCTTCCAGTGCGGGACAAGCCAACACAAGGGAGCACGTTCGCGAACATCCAGGCACGCATTGATTTCGAAAGAAGCTCCTTTCCAAAGAATTGCAAATAAACGATCCTCCAGCCCCGCTCAGGGGACACGGAGCCCCCGCCACACAATGCAACGGGAGTATAAATGAAGTATCCCGCCAGCCATTCGACGATCATTTTTCATGGGTGAATATGGTTTTCTGGGGGGTTGCAATGTTGGTCTTTATTGGACATTCCTGGTGATTCTGACACGTGTTAAACACTCGCATTTCCTGCAATTATAAAAAGGGTTAAGTTTCGGTTTTGCTGACAAATCGAATCGACTTTCACGGAGAGAAGAAAGGAAACACAATGTTTCGGCTGTGGAGCTTAGTACCGATAACACTGCTGATATTGATGGAGTAGAAACAAGTGATGTATTGGCAGCTTTATCTGGGGCAAGAAGTCCTGGAACAACTACAAAAATGTTAGGATGCAGAGGAAGAAATATTTTCCACCTTACCTCACCCAATCCTGCTGCATTAACGAAGCTGAAGTTGGCTTCTTATTCGGCAGCTTCTTATTCGCGTTTTTCGTTCCACCTTATAAGATGCTACTGTGATGTTATGCCGCCTTTCGCTTGTAGATGGCTCTCTATAGTTATTTTTAAAAATACTAATCCGAGTGGATTACTGGACATAGCCTCAGTAAAGGGGAATATGTACATAATGATTATCCAAATTGCATTTTTGTATGAAACATTTAAGAAAATCGAAAACCAATTTTCAAAACTCACAATAACACAAACTGGCATGTTAGACGACAAGTAAATAAGACAAAAGCAAACCATTCATTCACTGGCATTTTCTGCATATTTACCACGACCTTGCCTTCTGATTATTAAAAGTCTCAAAATCTTGCATTTTGCAAGAAATGTTAATATAGCAGTCTACAATGGGACATTTAGAACATGGCTTGTGAGAATATGGTTAACCAAAGATGAGCAAAGGGTGATGGCACTTTCTGCTTATTGCTATGACCCTCCCTCCTGATTATTAAATAGTCTCACAATTCTGCCACTGAGGTAATGTGACAAATTATGAAAATCATTAAGTATAAGAAAATTTACTGTACCATTTTTTAAATATGACCTTATGAACATGTAAGGATTAACAGTCAACAAAATAGCACCCCTTCTGCTGATTTACTTTTTCCCTCCTTCCTTGTCACCAGAACATCTTAATATTCCGACACTAAGGTAGGAGAGACAAAATCACTTATCATGTACATTTGTAATTACGACACGTCACTGTTGCATTTCTGCGTTGTGACATGTAATACCCACAGTGGAAATTCATAGTTGTGATTATAGGAATGTTATATATCAGGTGGGTAGCTGCGTCAGCATGCGTAGGCTGCAAAGGAACAAGTAAAGGATTATTCCATGTTGAAAAGAGAAGAAAGGAAACACACTGTTTCGGCTGTGGAGCCTTCTTCAGGTGTGAGAAAGACAGGGCAGTATGCAAAGATTATTATCCTTTTATCTTTGCTGATTGCAGTTTATCTTTGATGACAGAATCAAAGACGTTAAGGAATTTTTACACCTAATAAACAGACACTTTTTTTGAACACCCTTATTTACTGTTAACAAAAGAGCTGACACGTATTATGTGTGAAAAAAAGCTTCTAAACAGCTCGACCTGCTGCCCCCTCTGAAAGACACAGTCACTCATAGAATTATTGAAATGGCGGATGGTTTCAAAAGTACACTGGTAGAGCGCGTTAAGATGAGCAGATGCTTTTCATTGCAATTAGGTGAGTCTGTAATCGATTTGGCCAATTCACTCGTTTATGTTAGATATGAGTTTGAGGGTATGTCTCATGAGGACTTTCTGTTCTGTAAACCGCTACCATCAGGAACAGGAAAGCAAGAGCAATGAAAAGCTGCACAGCGCTGTGAAAGAAAATACAGAGAAGTGAAAGGCAGTCCTTTCTCTAAGGAGGTAGAAGAAGAGCGATTCCCCGTCGGGGAATCAAACCCCGGTCTCCCACATGACAGGCAGGGATACTCACCACTATACTAACAAGGAAGACATCGCCCTCTCTGACCCCAGGCATCGTGTCTTGACCCACCGTGCTGGAAGCCGACGCGTACTGTGATTCCTTTACAGAGCAGAAATGACAACCGAGGAGCCGAGAGATCATTTCAGCATTTCGCGTCTGAACGGAAAACACAAACGACCAACTCGGAATGACTTGCTTTTGACACTTTTCAAAGCGTTCTTTGTGCACAACGACTGCGCTGCCTAGCAGATACAAATGGGTTGTACAACTTCGATCTAGCAAATGCAAGAGGGCTAAGCCCCCTTTCTTTTAGCCCAGGTTCGATCTGTCTCCCAGAATCACCAGGGCGCACGCACACACACACCCGTGCCGTTGAAGTGCTCTGCTTCATTTCTAAGGGCAACTCAACATTCACTCCTACCCCGTGAAAAGAAAAAAAACAGCGTCCGCAGCAACAACAGCTCAGGTCTCTGCACAGGAGATAAGCTGCTCCCATCTCCTCTGCTCTGCGGCTCCTGCGGAGTGGAGTCCTGCCTGGAGCCGTGTTTGCAGGCGGCGGCTCCCCGCGCCTTGTCTGTGCGTCGTGTCCAAGAGCTCCTGGGAGGAAGAGAGAGCCCTCCCACTCGGGGGCTTTTCCACGGTCTGTGTGAGGAGGGGCGGGTGTGTCCAGTAGCTTATCTCGTTCTGTTGTCTCGCGATGTCTATTCACTATACTACATCCCTTCCTTTGTTATTTTTAAAGTCTATAACTTTATCATACAATTGTAACAATTTTATATCAACACACAGTAAACGGTTATTAACTATTACAACAAAATGTATATAAACCCTTTCATTTCTATTCAATACATTCATCTTTTTTACAACAATTTCTATACGTACCAACTCAAATTTTAGTTCAATTTCTACTTAAGTCACTTCTAAATATCACCTCATTTCTAGCAGTCTAAGCAACATCTACATAGATAACACAAACAAAATAGGGCAATTTAACATTTGGAGAGCTATGCAAGTCCTGTATTTTTAAATGTCTCTGTAATGAGCCAGTTTCCTGATAACCCTGCCACTAATGGTTGTTACTTTACTACTGGGTAAAGTTACTGGCTTTCCTACGGATGTACTCTCCACTGTCTGAGGACTCGGCACTTCCTGCACGTCAGAAAGTCCTGTATTCTCAGCATTTTGTGTTTCTGCAGATTCAAAATCAAGATCCAATGGAGGAGTGTTCAAAGATGTTTTACATTTCTCATTATTTTTGAGCCATCTTCCACATTCACTAACTCAAAGGAGTTACAAGAGGTGTTTCTCAATAACACATAGCGAGTGTCTTTGAGTGTCTTAAAGCTTTTTTCAGGTATCTTTGAAATCTTTCAATTTTGCCATTACATCTCGGATAGTAAGGTGATGCACGGATGTGTTTAATTCCACGATTAATTCCACAAGTTTAATTCCACAATAGTCAGAAATGATTCAAACAACTGTCCTATGAATTGCCTGCCATTATCTGTTACTACCTCTAGTGGATAACCAAATCGTGCAAAGATGTTCATCAGCTCTCTAATAACTGTGGCTGAAGATATGTCTGATACAACAACCGCCTCAGGTTTAGAAGTATAATAGTCTATGACAGTCAATATGTATTCATTCTGAATGGGACCTACCAGGGCAATGCCCAATTTTGTCCAAGGCCTTGGTGGTAATTCAAGTGGTTGGAGAGGTTGATCCTCCTGCAATGGCTGATTCAACACACAAGTGGAACAATTCCTGATTAGTCTTTCAACATCACTGTTCATGTTGGGCCAGTAAAAGTTGCTTCTCAGGTACTGTTTTGTACGAGCTACACTGTGATGAGTCTCATGTGCTATTTTCAGTGCTTGTCTGATTTTTGTTTTCGGTAACACAATCCTCTGTCTTCTTAAAAGCAGTCCATCATATGTAGATAACTCCAACCTACACCTGTGGTATGGCTGCAGTTCGTCTGGAATTGGATTAGGCCATTGTCCTTTTTCCACTATGGACATCAACAATTTCAATGTGTCATCTTCGTTTGTTGCTTGTTTAAGTTCCTCAAGTGTCAGTGCATGCAGTTCATAAGTGCTGATTGAAAGCACTCTATCAACATAGGTGTCTTCATAACCAGTGTCTTCTGTGTCTGGTAAAGGAAGACGTGACAATGAGTCTGCGACATTGGTTTTCCCTACTATGTGTTCAATTTTGTAATCATAAGGCCATAATCTCAATCCAAGTCTTTGTATCCTGGGTGGTAACAATGTTGCCTTTTTGGGATTGAACATATAAATGAGGGGTTTATGATCCATTTGAAGTGTGAACTTGCCTCCCCATAAATATGTCCTAAAATGTTCCACTGCCCAAACACAACCCAAGGCTTCACGCTCTATTTGTGAGTAATGCCTTTCTGTTGGGGTAAGTGAGCGACTTGCATATGCCACTGGTTTGTTCTGTCTATTTTCTTGTCTTTGTAGCAATACTGCTCCAAGTCCTAAAGGATTCGCGTCACTGATCACTACTGGTGGTGCATCTAGTTTGGAGTATGCCAGACATGGTTCAGTTACAAGTGCTCTTTTCAACTCGGCAATGGCTTTCTCAGTTTCCGATGTCCATTCCCACTTCTGTCTTTTCCTCGTTAGTTTTCTAAGAGGTTCTGATATGTCTGCATAATTAGGAATAAATTTCATCAAAAATCCACAAGTTCCTAAGAATGAGCGCAAAAGTGCAACATTCTCAGGTCTCGGCGCACTGCAAACATGCATAGTTGAATCAAGAGCACTTAAAAGATGCAAAAAGTTTCAAATAAAACAGAATTGAAAGACAGTCGAGTAAGGAGGTAGAAAAAAAGCACTTCCCCGTCTGGGAATTAACCACCGTCGCACGTGTGACTGGATACAAAAATAATAGATTAATTTGTGCCCAGTCTCTTGAAGCTTCAATGCGATTATTTTTCCTTCCTTATTTCTTCATTCCCATGCATTTACTCTATAGTAGAGGAAACGCGAAAGTGGGAAACTGCAGGCATTCGTCGTGAGTGGTGGATTGTGATCAGTGAGCATCTGGACAAGTCTGTTCCATTGCCTTTTCCATTGGGGATGTAGCACAGCGGTAGAGTGCATGCTTTGCATGGATGAGGTCCCTGGTTCAATCCCTGGCATCTCCAGGTGCTTTATATTCACATCGCAATCTTCTGTTGAGTGAGAACTCTTTGCTCGTGTTCAGAGAGAGCCAGGTTTACACAATTAAATGCAGGCACACTCGACGTGCTGCAGAGTTGCGCTGCTGTTTTAAATGTACCTCATTTAGTTCTGTTAAATCTTAAATTATTTGAACTAATAATTTAGTTCAAATTCAGGAAATCCAGAGATTGCTTCACACTTGTGGCTGTTGCAGAAAACACCTGTTGAAACTCACCCGGGATTTCCTGAGAGATCATTCAGCGAGCGAATCCTCCTTCTGAACTCCACACTAAACTGAAAGCTTCACGAATTCCTCACTGCGTGTCCTGTACTGTTACAAGTGCTTTCGTGTAGATGTGAAACACTCCATAAACACACTTTGAACTTTTTCCATTTGTTAAGGAAAATGCAAAAGAGCATGACAAGTATTGATCGTATAAAATATCCATGGCACAACTCGAGAAAGTACTGAAGGACTACACATCGACTTTTGATGATTACAAGAGATTCAAGAAACACAATCGTCCGCAGCTGGGTTTGGATCCTGAACTCTAGAGTTAAAAGAACATAAGCAAAGGATATGACCAATAAACTCTCTGAATTGCCTTATAGTTTATGAAATAAAACAATTTCTTAATAAATTCTAACTGTTGATAGACGATTTATTGAATTTTAACAAAATCACAATTACAAACTTTTTCGGTTAAACTTTTATTCACATACTCTAACATAAATAAACGTTAGTGTCTTCCGGTGTGTGAGCCAATTTCTCCAACAAATATTTGTTAGTCTGTCGAGCTGTGCAAGGTGTTAAGAAATAGAATTTCGAAAAGACAGGCTCCCTAAGCTTAACATCAAGGCTGTTTTCTCTACAGAAATGCTCTTTAAATTTCAGCACTGTTGCAACTCCCTTTATAAAGGGTGTGCACACGTATACAACCAAGTCATTGAAATATTTTTTTAATTATTGTTCCAAAAAACGTTCCATTTGTTTTCTTTTTAATGTTGTTGATTAAAAGATTTTATTAAATGAGAAAAAAATCTGAATGTGAAAAAAGGTTAAATGCTATTGAAAAAAATCAGTAATGTGAGGAAAGATGGATTTTAGGAGCCCCTTACCTCCCCATGTCATGCTGTATTTCTCACTCATTCTACTGGGAGTGGTGCCGTCGCTTCTGGATAAAGTCTGTCAGTGGTCATTCCAGATGGGTCAGGTATGACTGCTCTTCGGAACAAGAGACAGGTGACTTGCGAGGATCCCGACAGTGTCGACCTTCTTTCAGAGCCTGGATAGCTCAGTCGGTAGAACATCAGACTTTTAATCTGAGGGCCCAGGGTTCAAGTCCCTGTTTGGACAGTTGTGCCGTTCTTAAGTCTATTGTGAATGTCATTCTAAATAGTCTTTTATCTTTCACTCTTCTAGCTGTACTGTGGTTATTTTAAATGTCCATTACTTGTATTTACAGTAGTGTATTTAGCGTTTCATTTCACAAACCGAAAATGTTCAAGTAGATCTTGTCACTCTACTCACGTAATCATCTAAATTAAATCACAGTAGAGTACAGAACACGCAGTGAGGAGCTCACACAGTGAGTACTCTTGAATACGACAAGAGGAAAGGCACACTGCACATCTGCAGAACATCACGTCCGAGTTTACAGTGACAGCAGAGGTTGGAAGCGACGTAGTTTTTTAATACTCGCTCGCTGAACGATCTCTCAAGAAACCTCGGTGGAGATTTAACGGGTGTCTAATAATCACGTTCAAAAAGATGACGATAAGTTTTTTTTAACTAGGTAGCCTTAATGGCAACACGGTGTGAGTAGATCTTAAAGCAGCTGCAGAGTACCCGTAATGGCAACACAGTGCTTTGAGTTCGGCTTTTCTTATTTCTTCTGCAGAACCAGTGGAATCGGAATATACTGATCCGCATAAGAAGCGCTTTCGGTTTCTGATCATTTTTATTGAGCGCTGCTCTAAGTACCACAGGCAAGATGACTGGTGGTCTAAGGCGTTGCGTTCAGGTCGCAGTTAACCCTGGAGACGTTTGTTAAAATCTCACTTCTAATAAAGAGGTCTTTCTCGTTAGAGTAGAAACGATAGAAGCCTTAAGCGGGAAACAAATCACAACATCTCGCATTTCACGTGTTTAATGTTAACTGTCTCAGTGGTTGCCTCGGTGATTGATGGCTCTTCTCCCTCGCAAGGTGACGGCAAACTTCTTCAGAGAGGGAGTCTCCCACGCACGGCTTTTCTTTATCAAGAGCTGAGACAACAGAAACAGACTTCCAACTGACATGAATTACTTCTTGAGCGTTTATGACTGTCTTTAAAAGCTGAGAGCAGGTGAAAAAGTCTTTGGAAATGAGGCAATGACTGCTGACAGTAAACAGAGCTGACGCTCAGCAGCAGACAAGCGCTCCTCGTTAGTACAGTGCTGAGTACCCCCTCTTGTTGCGCTGGAGACTGGGGTACGTTTCTGTGACAGGGCGCTGGTTTAATTTTTTAACAACCTGAGTTCACTTAAAAAAGTATGTACTGTGTACTACGTTTCGGACTAGATAGTGCGGTAGAATATGGAGATCATCTCCAGCTTTGAGCTCAACTGCAACAAGAAGTCATGCTAAATGTAGTATAGTGAGTAGACATCGCCAGACAACAGAACGAGAGAGTAGAAGGTGGGAATATATGGTGTAAGGGCGTGATCTGTGTAGTTAATAAAATAGTTAAAATAATATAAAAACGTCTCTAAATTTAGATACACAACATTTATGGCGACGAGAGATGAGTGCTTGACGGACTCAAAGCGAGCAGAACACTGCAGATTTTAGTATCGGGGCTCCCGTGCAGCGGATTTTCGCCAACCTCCCTGGAGAAAAAGGTACACATTAACAGACTGTAGCTGCCTTAGACGCTTACTTTACACCGCGGAGAAAAGTGGTTTTGGAACGGCATAAATTTAGGCAGAGAACTTAGTCTCAGGACGAATCTGTTGATGCTTTTGTGACTGCACTAAGAGAACTGGCTAAATCTTGTGACTTTGGAGTATTGGAAACTGACATGTTAAGAGATCAACTTGTGGAAAAATGTGCACCTAAGAGACTATAAATTGCTGCAGGAGGAAGGGCTGACTTTAGAAAGAGCTCTTACAGTCGCTAGAATTCATGAAGCAGCTCAAGCAGAATCAAGAATGCTTTCTGACCACAGTGACAAAGTGACACTGAACGGGGCGCTCGCTCAAAATTTACAAACAAAAGCCGAGCAGCAGGACGCAGTCATGCTAGAGAAATAGAAGAACAGGGGACGGCTGGCATTACATGTTACAGGTGCGGACTAACAACGCACAAAGCAGATGAATGCGGAGCGTGAACAGCAAAATGTCTACACTGCAAGAAAACAGGACATTGTGCACAAGTCTGCAGAACATCACGTCCGAGTTTAAGGACAAGTATCCCTTTTATTGTTGTTGCTGCCTCCAGTTTACATTTGGCGATGTAAACCAGATTCAGAAAAAAATAATTTGAACAACCTTATTCCCATGCTTCCTCGAAGGCGCGGTGGCCAAGTGGTAAGGCGTCGGTCTTGTAAACCGAAGAGCGTGGGTTCAAGCCCCACCCGTGCCTGTTTCATTTGTCACCGCTTTCCTTCAGTTTCAAAGTCTTAAAAAAACTCGCAATGTAGGGATCTCAATAGTAAGAGAACATAACTGTCGCCAGTGATTAGTGTTCCTGCATATCCTGCCTTGTTTTTTAGTCGACAAAGCTTATCTTTCTTCACACCCATCTTCCGAATGATCGCCTCAGCATTGGGAAGGAACGTGCGCTTGGTACAGCCCCCGACTCCACGGTCTGATCACAAATAGATCGGGTGAGCTGTCAGTCCAGGTTGGAAGTTACGTTCGTAAGCACTTAAAATCTGATTTAGGAACGAGAAGACCATGCTTTTTTATACGAGTAAACGATAAAATAATATACTGCCTGCAAGACTATGTCAAGTTCAAGTTCAAGTCCAAGTTTATTGTCATTATACTCATACACAGGTATATGGTATAACGAAATGCTATTTAGCTAGCTCTCGGACATAAGTAGTACAAAGAAAAAAACACAGCAACAATACAATTATATAACAGAAGAAAGACAACAGCCGATGTGCATAAAACAACAACAGGCAGTATGCAAAACAACAAAAAGGTAACAGGTTATGTGCAAAAACATGCATCAAAAGAATGAAATAAAGGGATAGAAATGATGGGGAGTGAGCTTTTGACATGTATGGGAGAGGTAGATTTTCAATGTGTGTTTGGGTTTTTGGTAAGAAAGAAGGCACTGTGAGTTTCAGATCATAGGTGAGAGGTGAGGAGAGAGTGAGAGAGGCTGGGAGTTTAATAGTTTGATAGTGCGGGGGTAAAAACTGTTTCTGAGTCTGGTAGTCCGGACCCGAATGCTCCGCTACCGTTTTCCATGTCATGCTAAACGCCACAAATTGTGTTCGTCCAGTCGTATCAATCGTCCTAAAATTACGGAAAATCGGATGCGACTGGTGCAATCAGCACACATTTTTTCAGGATAGTCGAGCGGTTTAAAACAGCAAATTCACAGCTTCGTGTCTTTTAAGCTTTGTGTTTCACTCTCCAAACAGAGGCACGGGTTCAAATCCCACTTCCGACAGTCAGGCGTTTTACCCTGTCTTTTTTTACCTGCCTTTACACTGTTTCAGTCTTATTGTGCTCACTGACAATCACAGTACGAGGAAAACAGAGAAACTGCTTAGCAAAAACAGGGACAGAAAAAAGCTTCGTAAACACGTGAATGTGGTTAGCAGCAGTAAGGTATGCATTCAAACGTTTAAGGCAGATTTATAAAAGCAGCAGAAGAAAGGTGCAGCCTTTGTGAGAATTCGCAGGTTTTTATGCTGCTTGGACTTCTTTCAAGCCTATGAAGTGACCCCCGTTTTATTTTCATTTTCAAACTTCAGAACCGAATAACAAAAAGGTTTCATGTGTGACAGCATTCCGTTGCAAATACCGGTTCCACGATGTATTCAGCGACGGGAATTAAATATTTTAGTGCTGGCTCAAATGCGAGGAATTTCAGAAAAACCCGGAAAAGCAACGCTTGCAGTAAATGACAAATTTAAAGCGTGTAGTCAGCATGAACAGAACAATGCAATGCTCTGTAAAAACGATCTGGAGCCGCAATTACTCTTTTATCTCGGGCAGTTCATTCCGATACGATGTTTCCGCAGAATAAATGAAATGCCAACTCCAAACATGTTGTTGCCATTATTGTTACTCCTGCTGCTGTAGTTTTAAGTTTTAATCAGTGGGTATGTAATGTTGTAAAGGGGCTGGACTACTTTGTTCAGTCCAAATTCCATTATGTGAATTTATGCTTTTTTAATATAAGCATTAACAATACAATGCGTGCTCAAAAACCGTTACTTATTAGCTTAAGAAGCGGCAGTGTTTTGACAAAGTGTGGTATTCGAACAGAAAATGCTGAAGTGTTTAATACTTGCTTGTGAGCAGATCTCCCTCGATTTAGACAAACTCTTGTTCGGCCGATGATTTCATATCAAAATCTGAATCAAGTGGAAAGAAAGCTGAATTACGCTGGGTACTGGGTATCACTGTTACGCCATCAGGTCATGCTAGGAGGATTGGGGGATCAAATTGACACAGAGGGACCCAATGTGGGGGCTGAACCCACAGTTCTGAGATTAAGAGATTCTTGCTCTATGGACTGCGCCTATATAACTCTTGTGCTACAGCAGTAATGTTTCTGGGTGTGGATGAACATGACATAATAGGTTGACAGCAGGAACACGTGGCCCACAGGCAGTGACAGTATCGCTATCACATTTGGCTGCAGTATATTGTGTTGAGAGCAGCAATAACGTTCCTGCAGAGATGGGAGTGCCTTTAATACAGCTTTTTTAATCGGACAGAGTAACAGGAACTGACCTAAAGTTTCGGCTGTGGATCCATCTCCACATGGGGGAAAGAGACAGTAAAATTGCGATGAAGAAACAGAAAGATTTGTGCTCGCTGCAAAGTAGGAAAGAGGTGGTCAGACACATAAAACAGCTTGGTGATAATTTGCAGCGACAGTTTTATGTTATTTAGTACACGATTTCTCTTCATGTTCTTTAAGATGTGTAATTTGTATGTTGGTTGTATGAGAACATGTTCTTCTAAAGTCCTGTCAATTGACAGAGGAGAGCTAGCTGGTGCAGTCGAACAAATCCGTGTCATATTTTTAAAATAGTTTAGCTAATGAGCAACGAGAGTATAAATGAATTCTCCCACCCTCCATTCGAAGATAAAACTCCATGTGCGAGTCTAAGTTTCCTTGAAGCTACTGATGTTCGTCATTATTGGACATTCCCGGTGATATTGATTAAGGAGCTCAATTTTTACTTGTTGTAGTTCAACATGTGCAAAACATTCGTATCCCCTGCAAATATCGGCAAGGTCAGTGATATTCTCAACAATTTGTGCCATTGCAATTCGTGCAATTCATGCCATACTTTTTCGAAATGTATTCTGACATGCCAGGATCATATTTAAAAAACTGGTGCCTTAAAATTTCTTGGACTTCAGGATTTTGATAGTCTGTTACATTGTCTTTCACACGTCGGTGTCAGAACTGTGAGACATTTTCATAATCGGGGGGAAGGCCGTAGCAATAAGCAGAAAGTGCATTCACCTTTTCTCAGTGTAAATCCGTGTTGTGGTGAGTTTTTAAAATTGGTTTGCGATTTTCTGAAATATATTCCATACAAAAATATAATTTGGACAGTCGCTATTTATTTGGATATTCCCTTTCAGTGAAGATGTCTGCAGTATTCCAGCCGGATTAGTACTGATCGAAGAGAGCCATCTACAGGCGAAAGGCGACATAACATCACAGCAGCACCATTTAAGGTGGAACGAAAAACACGCATAAGAAGCTGGCGAATAAGAAGCCAACTTAAGCCTCGTAGCAGACCCTGGGAGGCACGCTCAAAATAATCATCTTTCCCAGTACTTCAGAGTCATATTTAGATCGCTTTACTGCAATTTTATTTGACTGATGGGAGATGTGAAGCCATCGAACCTGTACTGCGCTTTCACATTGAAATTGAAGCCATTTCTCATGCTTTCTCTCAGTGTCCGGGCTGCAATTGCGTGTAAAGAAGGCGACTTGAAAATGAAACGTGTAATCACTTTACAGAGGGTCTTCACGACGGGGTGCGTCAGCTAGTTCTCCATTATTGTCAGTTTACTGGACTTCTGAAGAAACCTATCTACAATGAAGATACAAACTGCACGGTTTAAGGCACATGAAGATAAATCTGTTTGCTGATTGACTCAAAACATGTCGATACAAATAATCTGCCAGGCTGATTTACTTGTCCGACCACCTCCCTCCGTCCCCCTTTGCTGTTAGCACAATTCTTTCAGTTTCTTTTCTTGTATTTTCCTTGCTATTTTATTGTTCCTTTTCCCCAGGTGGAGATGGATCCACAACCGAAACCGTTTTCACCCTGTGTTTCTGCACCGTCAGTCTGTATGAAGAACAGAAGTTGCACAGCTCCAGTGGCGCAATCGGTCAGCGCGCGGTACTTATACAGCAGTGCACAGCAGAGTCATGCCGAGGTTGTGAGTTCAAGCCTCACCTGGAGCAGTGTCTTTCTCTACTGAGCGCAACTGTCGAGTTTAGATACTCTTAGATATTTGATGGAGATAAATTAACATCAAACGAACAAGTAACGATTTATTTCGAGTCACAATCAAAGAAGGCTCCACAGCTGAAACGTTGTGTTTACCTCTATTTTCAGCATGGAATAAACCTATACTTTTCCATTTGCAGCCCACACATGCTGTGATGCAGCTCCCTACTTAAATTACTATCAGCTGTATACCTCCAGTTGACCTGTACACAAATATATGAGAGGGGTCTACTGAGACGAGAGGAGCACTGAAGACTTGATAAAGCTCTCGCATTAGATTATGTGTTTATGTTGTTCCCCAGATTTGTTTTAATGTTCTTTTTCTTTTGAAGTTGTTGTGTTTGGTTGTTTTTTTATAGTTGCTAGACAACTACAGGGATTTACCTAGGTTCCCGTAAGACTTCTCGTTTTGTGTTTGTTGTGTTTTCGGGTTACAACAATTTTTTTTTTCTATTGATAGGACCCCACGCATTACTGTGGGACTAGTTAACTTTAGTTCATACATTGTACCTGAAATTACCACATAAACTACTACTGTACTCTGTTTTCCTTTTTTTTAAAAAAAAGGCAAACCTAATGTTTGTTTCTCCTTGCTTCTGATTGGTAGCTACAACGGGTCAGTTGCAACAAACTGGCTGCTGAAATTTGTCAGCAGCTCTGTAGCAAACCTGTTTTCAATTGCAACAAACCTAAAATAACAACTGCTCCCCATTAGATGTTACTAAAGTAGGAGACTAAGCAGACGAAGTGGAACAATAGATTACATTGGAACTGTCCTGAATGTAGTGGAAATAATATCGTCATTAAGTAATGAACAATTGCTTTCCAGACACTACAATTATTCACAAGGAATTTTATCAATACATATTTTATTAATAAAAGTGTAATATCTTAATAATGAAGTTTAATGTTATCTATATTAGTAGCTGTATTACAGGTAATGCATGCACAGACTTTATTATACTATAATGAATTTTCAGGTATCCCGGGGAGAGAACTGAAATGAAGGAAATACATATTTAAAAGGGGTGTAAGTCTTAAATGTGTTCGTTCACATAGGGGTGTTAATTGAATAGATTTGTTGTAATATTATTTGACTCTACACTTCTGTTTCTCAGGAGACAGCATTAATATCGGGGATTTGCGGATACAGATAATAAGTTGTACTATACAGGCAAATGTATGGTTACCTTAATGAAAAAAACTCTTATCATTAACCTTTTCAACATTATTATTTAAGACAGTCTTTCAGAACAGTATTCTCGTATTAGTGGCTATAGTCTAATGATAACGGTGGTGAAACAGGTGAAATGTGCGGAAAGAATTGGAGATGGAACAGGAGACTCATCCAATCGATAGAAAGCTTGGGTAGGACTGCACAAACACGATGCCAGTACTTAGTAGCGTCATTTAAAAAAATACGTGGTTTAACAATATCAACTGCTCTTCTGTGAGCTCAGCTCCACTACTAGTAATACATTGCCCAAATTTTCAAATTAGATACATGTGTTTTCTACATGTATATAATTGGTACTTTTTTTGTTTTAACTGATTTAAAATATAATCTTTATAAAACAGACAAAGGGTTTATGTGTCGCGCATGAAATTCACACACAAGTAAGGAAAGATATCGCGCTTAGGAAGAAATCCAGAGTGCAGACGCCGGCGATTGAAAACAACCACATACAGCCTGTATGTGCTCTACCACTGAACTAAACTTCTGACAACTACTGTATCTTTATCTGCAGCACTTTCTTTTAGGAAGAGTGAGGAGTCTACAAGCCTAGAAAATAAGACAACTAAGTGAAAGATAAATTTTCACTTCTTGATTAAAGAACATAAAAAACACCTTTCTTCCAGCCAGATTCAAACCAGAGAGAAAAGAGTTCCCAGCTGTTTCCACTATATTCCTCCGCTCTTACAACTGAGTTATCGAAAACACAGGAAGCCCACCTTTTGTCTTACATAAAGCACAATGTAGTGCAGTGGTCCTATTTATTTAAATCCCAGTTCGAAATCAAATCTCATTCCCATAGTCCTGTTTAGTTTGAATTTAAGCAGTTGTAGCAGCAATACTTGGTAATAAGACAGAATTAAGCGTTGCTGTGCTTTCCTAAATGAGGCCCCATCTCACTCTCCATCTCTGTGGTGCAGCCACAGAGAAAGTATTCATGCAGGCTGATTTAAGATATTTTCTTTTGATAAGGGACAGCTCCCAAACAGGGATGCATTTAGATAAGCCTGGCTATCATGATCAATGGTCATCCATTGGCGCCTATCTGTCTAGGGAGTGCCAAATGGACATCTGGACTGCATTCCTAAGTGTCAGGAGTAAGTGACTCGTATCTCACCTTGATCAACCAATCAGGGATTTGCAGGGCGTGGTAACACCACGTGGGTCTCCAATGCCCGCCAAAATCTCAACCAATCAGCACACATCTGTGTCTTGGTTAAAAAGGGAGCGCAAGCTCAGATCGGGGCTCTCCTTGGCCATTTTCGCGCATCCTCAGAGACAATCACATGATAACTGCTGTTGTCTGCACTGGGACTTGGACTTTGTTCTAAGCGCGAGGCCGAGGATCCCATACGTACTCAGAATTCTACCAACGTGAATGCTCCGCTTGATCAACGGCAGCCTACAGTTGGACCCTCGTCGACAACCTGAATAGCTTATTCAGTAGCAGCGCTGGTCCGGGAACGAACCAGCTTCTTCCCGGGCAAAAGAGTGACTTGTGCGGACTCGCGGTCACACTCTGTGCATAGATACTTTCTACTAGCCAGCTGGACTGCTGGTAGATCCCCTCGGAGCAATGACTGCCCTGCGCGTCGCAGTTAGATTCCTCCGCCCGTCCAACTCCGAGCTGCACCTCTACTGGTTGGCCGGTAGCCAGAGGACGCCGGGACAACGCCCATTGGACAACCACTGGAACCAAGGCTGCAACAGAGCCTGTCAGCTGGTTTGGTGTTCGTGCCGGGAAATTCCAAATCCATACACAGTGGATAAGTAAACCCCATGTCCTACATTGCGTCTCGAGAATTCAATTGTACCTCAACACAAGTTGTTATCAATTTAATTCACGAGTATTGCATTTACTTCCGAGTTTAGAGTAACAGTGGGTAATAACGCTGATTAGCGATTTTGTAACCGAACGATATATATTGACATATATTCTCTGTTGTGTATCTCTTTGTGTTTGCATCTCTTCGAGATTATATACCTTGTATATTGATAATCCTCACAGTAAGGTCTGCCGCTTGTATCCAGGCAGACTGGTATATGTTTGGTGCACAATTTATATTAATAACTGTATCTCGTGTATTGAACATGTGTGTGTGCGTTGTTAGTTGTTCTGACGATTGATTTTCTAAAAACCACAGCGAACCACCTCGTGATTACTGCTACATGAATAATTGTCTCAGTAAACCCATCAAACCTGTACACAGCTAAGGAAGAGTAGCTCGGAAAATACCCAACTCAACAAGCGAGCGCATTGGTTGCTCTTGCTCTTAATGCAAGGAGCTGTTTTTTATTTCACATTCATCATTATTATCCAAAAACAGCTGCACAACTGGTCGCATTTGTGATTATGTCACTTCTCTGCAAAACTGGAAACTACTGTAGGTTTATGTAGCGCCAATACATTTAGCTGCTACTCCTGCTGCTACTCCTTCGTCCTGTTTTAAAAAAAAACATAAACAATTTTCTAATGAACAACTCATGAATTATTGCCAGGATCTATATTTAGCGTTTGGTAGTGATAACACTGCAGATATTGATTGAGTAGAAATTCATGATGTATTAACAGCTTTATCTGAAGCGAGAAGTCCTAGAACGCCATCTATGAAGTTTTAGGATTCATACCAAGAAATGCCTTTTATTTCCCACCCCAACTGCTGCTTTGGCATTACACATTATGTGAACATTACCAGTTTTGGTAGCTTCTGGGCACGATTTTTCTAAATTGAAACTTATTACAAAATTCTTGTAAATCAGGACTAATTTTAATATCAAATGAAATTACTACAGAAGAAAAGGCTTAACTGAAATATGAATAAGACTATGCAAGCCTAAAAAGTAGAACAATTCAATTTCTATAACTTATTTTTAATTTTTTTAGAAATTGGCTCACACACTGGAAAAGACTAACGTTTCTCTTTGTTAGAGTATGTGAATAACAGTTTAACCCCAAATGTTTGTAGTTGTGATTCTGTTAAAATTCAATAAATCGTCTATCAACAGTAAGAAATTATAAAGAAAGAAAAAAAATGTTTTATTACATAAACTATAAGACAATGAAGAGAGTTTACTTCGCTTTTTTTCTTTTGACTTATGCGTTCAGGATCCGAACCCATCTGTGGACGGTTGTGTTTCTTGAATCTCTTGTAATCATCAAAAGTCGTTGTTTTGTGCTTCAGTTTTTTCTCGAGTTGTACCATGGATATTTTATATGATCAATACTTTACATGCTCTTTTGCATTTTTCTTCACATACAGAAAAAGTTCAAGTTGTTCATATCACTGTGCTGCACATTTACGCTGGACCACCTGTAACAGTAGAGGACACGCAGTGAGGAATTCGTGCAGCTTTCAGCTCAGTGCGGAGTCCAGAGGGAGGGCTCGCTCGCTGAATGATCTCTCAGGAAATCCCGGGTGAGATTCAAAAGGTAAACCTGGCTCTCTATGAACACGAGCAAAGAGTTCTCACTCAACAGAAGATTGCAATGTGAGTACAGTAATATAAAACACCTGAAGATGCCAGGGATTGAACCCCGGACCTGTGGAGCAGTAAGTGACTTGTAACGCTGACATAAGAAATACTTACATAAAGTGCTTTTACTGACCATATTACAAATCACAGGAAGTAAGGTCTTAAAACATTGGGCAGTAGTGGGATTTAAACCCACGCCCCTGAGAGAGTGGAGCCTAAAATCCAGCATATTAGACAATTCAGCCACACTACCTCTGGCCCCTTCTCCTTTCCTCTCGTTGCTGAGTATAGGTGCCTTCATGCAATTGAGACAGTTTTGAATCCCAGCCAATACATCTCCAAATCTTTTCAAATGAATCTGTGATCTTGTAGCACATCCTCTGAAAGAAGCAATCGAAATTGGAAACGTCTTCTTCAACACTGAAAAGCTCAATTAGGACGAAGCAGTTGTACACAGGACAGCAGTACCGTATATGTTCTTGATTGATTCAGACTCGTTCTCAGTGGTTCTTGCTCACCAAATAACTTAAAAGCTGAGGAAGAACGCTACGAAAAATACTAATCAAAATACAAAATAATAATCATTATTAACCAGAAACAGCAGAAAAACTGGTCACATCTGTGATTATGTCGCTTCTCTGCTTCAGCAAGGTCAATAAAGGACTCTCTGAAAGTAGTAAAACACTGAAGAACTGCAAAACTGAATTCAAAATCATATTAGGAATTCTGAGTGATGCCTGCTGACATGCAATCCAATACGGATGTTGTCTTTAAATAAGAATTCTCTATGTTTCCCTGCCTTTTCCCTGGAGTGAAACTATTGGATTGAAGGAATTCTTATCATAGGTTTACAAGGTGCCGTTGATATTTGGATAAATCTATGAACTCGTGATTTTTATATACTTTAAATATCGGCCATATGCACAGAATAAAATGACAGTACTAATGATTTTTCCTGAGACGAAGCACAACTTATCTTTCCAAGACAGCTGATAAAGGCAAGCCAGTGGATACTCTAGCAGAACATGGAAAAACGTTCAGCTTTGTAACCAACAAATTCCCCATTTAGATCTGACATGTGAGGTATGCTTTATGATTGCTTGAAGTGAAACCCACAATCTCTTTGGAACTTAGACAAGTTATTTCTGATGGAGCCCTATGCGGAAAGACTTAATCAGCTCTACCCCTGAGGATGACTCGACTCGAAAATGCAGAACATTAACGTTTCACAGATAAAAGGAGCACAACCGACATTAAAATTGAGGGCGCATTGTGATTTGCACTGACTCAAAAGTGATCTTGGTAGACAAACTTCCCTGCTGAAGGTGGAAAAAAGAATTTGTGTTGAGAAGAAGAAACACTTTTTTCTCCCTGCTTTGATGTTAAGCTGATAAAGTAGCTTTTAACACATTGCTCCACTTGGTGGTTGTAACACAAAAACTCTTAGCAGCAGTGGGATTCAAACACACACCTCCAACAAGACTGGAGCCTTAATCCAGCACCTTAGACCACTCAGCCACACTAACCACTGTGTCCTGTCTCTTTGTCTCATTACTTGCCCGGAGGAAGCCGGGTGGCTTTTGCTCTTGTCCAACAGTGGCGTTATGACTATGGAACCGACTGCACCTGCTTTTTCTGAGATGCTTCCCCTCTCATGGTGAGATCTCGAATTCTTAAACACCTCTGGATAAAGTTCTTCTGTGGAGCAGGCTACAGACCTCTGCGTACAGCACCCTTGATGTTGTTTTATTTCTATAGCAGCACCCATCCGGAATTTGTTTTTGTTTTACTTTTTATTTGAACAACAAAATAGATTCAATATAAACAAGAGCACATATAACGTATTAATAGACTCGTGAGGGGCACATAAATAATACAATCAGACTTTATGGAAAAAAAAGTTAAACAAAGTATATTTCCTCAATTACAGGACAGCACAAACAGTTCTTAATGCAGAAATGGAAGCCTGTCTAAATTTTCCTTTCTGTTAAAGACATTTCGGGAATCACTTTTTTTGGGACACTGATTTTTCTCCTTTGGGGAGCTAAAGAAGACTATAGGGTGTGGCACAGTGGTAGTGCAGTTGATTCTAGCTCAGAAAGTTGCGCGTTCAAATTAGGTTGGGGTCAGCTAAGAGTTTTTCACCATCTGCTGGTGCTGAACCCAGACTTCTCACCATGTAGTTGAGTTCTTCTCAATATCTCAGCATCTCCAAAACATCATGTCCAACTTTAGAGACAGCTACATCAGACAATGAAAGTTTGAGACCACTTTATTATTACAGGTTCTAGCAAACCTGAAAGCTAAGGCGTTTCAGGCCACTTTTTTAATTAAAAAAGTGTCTGAAGCCTCTAAATAAAATTAGGCTTTTTTAATTGTGTATGAAATTCACTCCCATGGGCTCTGAAAGGGGAAATATACTGTTGGGATCCTCGCAAGTGAGGTGTCTCTTCTTGTGGTGAAGCACAGTCATACCTGACTTGTCCGGAATGACCCAAGACAGACTTTATCCAGAAGCGACGGCACCACTCCAAGTAGAATGAGAGAGAAACACAGCACGACACGGGGAGTCAAGAGGCTCCCACAATTCACCTTTCCTCACATTACTGATTTCTTCACTAACATTTTGACCGTTTTACAATCACAATGACCGTTTCACATTAAATAAGTTTTTAAACCATCAATATTTAAGAAAAAAAATAGTACATTTTTTTCCAATTATTAAAAAAAACATTAAATGCCTTGATTGCATAAAGTTTCACAGACAGAAGCAGCACGCCAGCACAACCAACATTAAAATGGAGGGCACACTACGATTTGCATTGACTCAAAAGTGATCTCGGCAGACGTCATTCCCTGCATAACGCAAAAGGTGGCAAACCGCATTTGGTTTGAGTGGACGCAAGAAAGTTTTTGTTTTCTGCCTTGATGTCAAGCTGACAAAGTATCTTTAAACACTTTGCTTAGTTTCTCGAGGGACTGCCAAAAAGCAGCTCCCTCCCCTTTGAAGTCAGTTGGAAGAGGGTCGGTTACCACTGTACTGTGTCTCTTTGTCACATTACTTGCTCAGAGAAAGCCAGGTGGCTTTCGCTCTTCTGGTCCGACTTAGTGGCATTACGACTGTGTAACGAACTGCACCTGCTTTTTTTGAGATGCTGCCATTCTCGTAGTGAGATCTAGACTTCTTTAACACCTCTGGATATAGTTCTTAAATGAAACAGGCTTCAGACCTCTGCGTACAGCACCCTTGATGTCATTTTATTTTTACAGCAGCCGCATCCGGAAAGTTGTGTCTTTTACGTTTTATTTGAACAACAAAACTACATACAATACAAACAAGAGCACATATAACGTATCAAGAAAATCTTCAGGGGCACATGCTATAATACAATTACACTCTATGAAAAACGTTTACACGACGTTAATAAAGATAAGGTCCGCACAGCTTGTTCTTACATTTCGAAAGAGTCCGTATATACCCCTTTACGTCTATTTTGAACTGTTCAAACGTAGGACTCTTCCCAGACCATTTCACTTTATACCACATTCCTAAATGAGGATGCATCTCCCGTTTTAGAACTATTTTGGGCGGTATGGCTTATACAACACACCCACAGTATTCTAATGGTGGACTGCAGATCTGTGCTATAGTTCAGTCGAATTCGAAGGATCCAGCAATCGTACTGGATTTGACTAGGATTCTGAAATGTCACTTGCAAAAGTATTCAGGTTTGCTTGAACCTTTGATAAAAAAAAGTGATCTAATCTGAAACTACCCATTTTACAATCTCTGAGGTAGTTGTCACTAAACTCGGACGTGATGTGGCACACATGTGCCGTGTGCCTTTACTTTTCTAAAAAACTGGTATCGGGAAAAGTTTCTTAATATTTCTTTTGATTAGCATGCAAGAAAATGTGATCATTACCTATGGAATTTCCCGCCAGCGTGGAGCTTGAATTCACAACCTTGAGATTTAGTGTTCAAGAGTCACAGAAGAGGTCGGCCTGCTCTTCAGTTTGCCAACGATAAGCTCCGGCAGTGCTCCTCTGTAAAGCAGCTTGTTTGGATCGGTTATGTGGGACGGCAAATACTAAGATCATTTGCAGTGCACTCAAAAAACATAGATGAAGAAGGTGTCACAGTAAGGTGAACCCAAGGGCGAGGGATGTTCCTGCTTCGTGTACATCTACACCACCTAGCAATACAAACGGGGTGCTAGGGCCCCTCTACATTACCACAGGCTCTGTTTGTCTCCCAGAATCACCAATGCACACACAGACCAGCGACAAGCATTTGTATTGTATAAGTGCCCTTTTTATTTTCCAACTACATTCACATTCACTGTCACCCAAAAACACAACGAAAACAGAATTCACAGCAGCAAAAGGTCCTTCCCAGGGTCAAAATGAATACAGAGGGGCAGCAGTCTTTTCTGTAAAATACATGAGAGAGGTTACTCGATCGTCTCTACTTAGTACCTGTAGTCTCTGATGGCCCACTTTGAGGAGAGGGGTATCGCCCAGTCCTATTTCCCCAGTCTCTGTTCAGGTAACAATAGAAATCCTCTGCGACTATATTACATTCCTCTCAGTTTGAATCGGCTAACTGTGCCAGTTTCCTTGTTCCTCACCTTCAGGTGTTAAAAGTCTCTGTACAGTACCTCTGTTCCAATGCCAATGTCTCTCGTTGTCGTCAGTTACTGAACCAGTAGATCCTTGCCTCCAGGTATTAGAAGTCTCTGCAGAGTTCCTCCGGGGTCTTGCACTCTGCAGCGGGGTCTTGCACCCTGCAGCTTCCTTGTGCTGCCTGTGTCGTCTCCAGGATCCAGTGGGAATCGGGAGCCCCCTCTGTTCTGTCTCAGGTCTTTTTTATCCCTCTCCTTAGCCAATCCCTTTCAGGGGGGTTTCCACTGTCCCTGTCAGAATCAGGTCTGCCCAGTATTTTTCCAGGAGGAAGCTTGTGTTGTTTGAGGAATGTGGGAGTGCTGAGCTAGGTGTCATGGAACCTTATCAGTTCACCCCTTGGTCTGGCTAAAACTGGCTCAGCGACTCCTCACACCTCCAAGTCTCGATACCTAATTGCTCCCTGAACGACTTGGGTTTGACTGTTTTTACTGACTGTTCCTGTATTAATTGGGACAACTGCAGTCACCCCCTTGAGTGAGAGGCAACATTGACACCATCCTGGAATTCAACATAACCTAATCAATCACAGCCTGTTTCTGCCTCAATAACCCACACCCTGTAACACAAATCAACATAACCCAATCAATCCCAGACCGTGACTGCCTCAATGACCCACATCCTGCGACACAAGCTTCACCTGGAGCACAATGGCTGTGTTTTCAGCTACGGAAACTTCCTGTTGACAAGTCGGTGTTTGTGTTGCTTTTTCTGCTCAATGGAGCTGTATTAATGCAGGCACACGTGCTTCCACGGCAAGTTATTTTATTAGTGCTCACAAACCAACACACTGCAGACACCTCTGATACTGTCACTGCTTGTGGACCCCGTGTTCCTGCCGTCAGCCTACTATACCATGTTCATGCACATCTAGAAATATTACTGCTGTAGTACAGGAGCGAAAGACGAAACGAAAGCACATCCAGTTTAAAAAGGCACATCTGTCAACTGCTGAACTTCACAAGGATGGGATTCACACCCACATGTGCAGAGCACAATGGATTAGTAGTCCATCGCCTTACCACCCCACCACCTCATCCCAGAAGTTAGCCTCCTGACATGAGTTAGTACTCAAGATGGTCGTCTTTCCTCTACTCAAGGATCATTTTCCTCTTCCACCTGCGATTTCACCATTTTCCTTGAAGATGTCAAACATAAAAAGCATATTGAGCTCCTTGGACTTGAAATTACCAGATAAAAGCCATTTCTCATCACTTGCTCAGCGAGCAGGCGCAGCGCACACAGAACGCAGGTATCTCAGAGCGGTGTGTCTAAGAGGCTGTAAAAGGATAGTGCTCTGTTGGTGCTGTGGCTTAGCTGGTTAACGTGCATGTCTAGTAAATAAGTTTCTGGGTTCAAATCACCACAGTGCTTTTCTCCTCTCTTGCCATGCAGAGTTGGTCATTGTGGACAGCAACAGGTGTCTGCCTTAACTTTAATGGAAGTGTTCATTTCTGGAACAACTTTTTTAAAAACAAATTCCACACATATTGTGATAGATAAAATACTAATCTTCCCTGTCAGTGCAGAATAATTAGTGCCAGCTGGCATGAAAACGACAAAAAAAACATTTTTGTCTTTAGCGTAAAACCTGTGAATGTAGAAGAAAAGATGACGAATGTCAATTTTTATGGCACCGTGAGCTTGTCCTTCAGTCAAACACGTAGGTAATTCAAACACACCCAGAGATGCACTTTGAATTAGCTTTGACCTAAATACTATCTACTCCAGATGTGATTGGGCCTCTTTCCACATCCTGATATATGCAGAGAACACAAGCTTTTGGCACGAGTGAATATAAATGTAAACATAAATACTATTCAATATATCGGAATTTTGTTTACACCGTTAAACACCGGGAGTGCAGAACATGATAAAAGTGTTCTTTAAACAAAAAGTGAAAATAGTGAATATGTCTTTCACTTAGATGTTCATTGAATGCTCAGTAAACGATAAAGCAGAGGCTCGTTTTGTGAATTCTCCTCGCATCAGATTGTCTTGCTTCGACCTTTAAATTGTACACTGTGTAGACCCTTCACTCTCCCTAACTCAATTAAAGAGCTGCAGGCAAAAGTGCCTATCAGTTTAGTTCAGTGGTAGAGCACTTGCATCTCGTGTATAAGGCTTTGTTTTCTACTGCCACTCTGGATTTCTTTTTAAATGCAACATCTTATCTGTGATTGTCTTTCATGTGACATCCCCCGTGTGTGAATTTCAGCATGACACATAAAATCGTTTGAGATGCTATTTTTAAAACAGACCAAACGAAAGACCTAGTAGCTAAATACAAGTAGAAAACACATGAATCTAATTGAGAAAATTTGGACTGGAGCGATGTATAGTATTGTAATGGTTGGGGGTTCAGGTGGGCACCCTTGCCATTGCCACTTAAGTCAGCCCCCCACCGTCGGGGACTCAAACCTGCGACCGCCACCATAGCTCAACAGGGACCCAGCCGCTTGAGCTTAGGGACGGACTCCCTTTAGTTCAACAGGCTGGGTCCCTGTTGAGTGATGCCAGAGGTCTGGGTTTGAGTCCCTGACGGTGGGGGACTGACCTGATGTGGCAGTGGCGAGGATGCCCATGTGAACCCTGGAGCGTTACATTGGTGTCAGCAGTGGGATGGGATAGCCCTTTGCTGAGGTTGGTGAGTTAAGCGGGGGAGAGTGTAACGCATACGGCCACCATTGAGTGTGTAAGAGCCGGCTTACCAGAGCGGTGATGTCACTGCCCTTCCCTGTAATAGCAGGGCCACAGCCGCAGGACTGAAGGGAGATTGCTCTTTAGCTCAACAGGCTAGGTCCCTGTTGAGTGATGCAGGAGGCCTGGGTTTGAGTTCCTGGTGGTGGGGGGCTGTTGTGAACACCGGAGTGCTACGGTATTACTAATAGCAGCACAAAGCTCACAGTGGTGGCTTTAGGGTATCAGAGCCAGTGGTGCAATGGATAATGTGTTTGACTTTGGCTCAGAAGATTGCAGGTTTGACTCCTCCCTGGCTCGTTAAGCTTTTAAACTACACTTCTCAGCGTACACAACCCTTCTATCGACTGGATGAGTCTCCCGTTACGTCTCCAATTCTTTCCGCACATTCTGCTTGTTTCACCACCGTTACTGTTGGACCACAGCCACAGAATCGAGGAGAGATACGGTTCCGATAAACTGTCTTAAATAATCATGTTGAAAAAGGTGACAAAGTTTATTTTTCTTTAACATAACCTTACATTTGCCTGTTCAGTTCAAGTTATTTTCTGTACCTGCAAATTCCTCAATTTTTCTGCTGTCTCCTGAGACAGACATGTGTCAAATCACAATAAGTAATACAATCTATTCAGTTAACACCCAGATGTAACAGAACACATTTAAGACTTACACCCCCTTTAAATATGTATTTCCTTCATTTCAGTTTTCTTACCTCCCCAGGATACCTGAAAGTTCACTATCCCATATTAAGGACTGTACATGCATTACCGGTAATACAGCTACTAATAAAGATATACATTAATCTTAATTATTAATAAATTACACTTTTATTAATAAAGACATGTATTCATCAAATTCATTGTGAATAGTTGTGGTGTCTAGAAAACAATTTTAGCTACAGTAAATATTTCAAGCAAGTGGTGCGTATGTTCGTTACTTTGTGACTATATTATTTCCACTACATTCAGAACAGTTCAAATGCGATCGACTGTTCCTCTACTGAACTACATAAACCCTGTGAAGAGGTGGTTTAAGTTAGTCTCCTACATCGGTAACATCTAATGGGCAGCATATGTTATTTTAGGTTTGTTGCAATTGAGAACAGGTTTAGTAGACAAATTTCAGCAGCCACGTTCGTTGCAATGACCCGTTGTAGGGTCATTGCCAATCAGCTGCAAGAAAAAAAAAACATCATTTGTGCCTTTATTTAAAAAAAAGAAAACAGAGTAGTAGTTTATGTGGTAATTTCAGGTACAATGTAAGAACTTAAGTTAACTAGTCCCACAGTAATGCGTGGGGTCCTATCAATAGAAAAAAAATACTTGTAACCCAAAAACACAACAACCATGATGCAAGAAGCCTTCCGGGAACCTAGGTAAATCACTGTAGTAGTCTAACGACTACAGAAAATAAAATAAACAAATACTTAAAGGAACAACTTCAAAACAAAAAGAACATTAAAAACAAATCTGGGAAACAACAAAAACAGAATCTAATGCGAGAGCTTTTTCAAGTCTTCAGTACCCCATCGTGCTCCCTTAGTCCCAGCAGACCTCTCATCTAAGAAGATATCTCTCATCTATCTGTGTAGAGATCAGCTGGGGGTCCACAGCTGATGGGAATTTAAGTAGTGACCTGCGTCAGCTGCAAAGGAAAAAGTATAGGTTTATACCATGCTGAAAGGAGAAGGAAACACAACGTGGACCCTTCTTCGGGTGTGACGTGGAATAAACCTTTACCTGTTCCTTTGATGTTAATTTAGACTGGATCTCCAGCAAACACCTAACAAGCTACAATCCCGTTAGATAAGGTGTTAAGGACGACCTATAAGTAACAGTATCTAAAGTGGACGGTTGCTTTCGGTAGCTAAAGACAGGCCACACTGCTCCAGGTGAGGCTCGAACTCACAACCTCGGCATGACTCCGCTGTGCACTGCTGTATAAGTACCGCGCGCTGACCGATTGCGCCACTGGAGCCACGTAGATTGCTTTCCCTTCACACACTGACGTTGCACAAACACAGGGTGAAAACGATTTCGGCATGTTTTCCGTCTCTCCGTGGGAGAAAGGGACAGTAAAAGAGCGAGGAAACTACAAGGGAAGAAAATGAAAAAATTCTTGAAGCCAGCTCCACAGAAGAACTATATTCTTTACTTCTCCTGCCATTGCAATTTGCGCACAGATTTTTTTTTCAAAATGTATTTGCCTTGATGGGAAAAAAAAAACTAGACTGTGTGCGCGGTGGCCAAGTGGTAAGGCATCGGTTTCGTAAACCTAAGAGCGCGGGTTCAAACCCCGTCCGTGCCTGGTTTGCGTGCCACGATATACCTTTATCTAAATCGTCAATTGTCTTGCAATGTAGAAATCTCTGTAATAATAAGAAAAGAAAAGTAGTTAATAATCCTTTGACAAAGTAACGGGCATCCTCCACTGCTTGTCAGGATGGCTGAGTTGTCTTAGGTGCCAGCCTCAAGAACTCAATCGTGTGTAGTGAGAGTTGTTATTCACAACCCGGATTTCTATGGAAGCCCTTTTCCGCCAGGGAGTAAAAAAAAAACCCGCTATGGTATCTCAGAATTCCGATTTAGCAACTCAGAATTGCGACTTAGTAACTCAGAATTCCTACTTTATATCTCACATTTGCGACTTCGAAATAGCCCATATTTCAATGTCTGTCCTTTTGTTATTGTAACGGATTCGGGTTGTAGGGCATGTGCCCTCGCAGCTCCCACCCTAGTTCGTGCCTCACTGCATTGGCTCGAACCCAGGTCTTGCCAGCTGAGCTAAAGAAGACCCTTTTAAGTAAAAAAAGACATACAATGAGATATCATAGCGCGTTTTTTTTACTCCCTGACGGAAACGGGCTTCCATAGATTTCCCTTCATGTTCATTAAGATGTTTAATTTGTATGTTGCTTATATAAGAACAGTTTCTTCAAAAGTTCTGTCAATTAACAGTGGAGAGCTAGCCGATGTACGTTTTCATGAAAACTCTCTTTAAGGCGATTACAAGTATCTTGAGCAAATCTGCGTCATATTTTTTTAAAAAAAAGTTTAGCTCAAGATGCAACAGGAGTATAAATGAATTCTCCCGCCCTACATTCCAAGATATGGAATCTTATTTTTCTTGAAGTGTCTGATGTTGGTCGTTATTGGAAATTGCCCGGTGATATCGACTCAGGTACTCAGTTGTTACGTGCTGTAATTCGATACATGCAAAGCATTTATATTCCCTCAAATTATTAATAAGGCCAATAATGTATTAAACATTACATGCCACTTTTTCTCTAGATGATGTTCACGATGGAACAGTGAGAAAGGCATGCCTAGATATGCTTGAACCAGAACCTTACTATCGTTTTAGTCCCGACCTGACCGCACTGAGCAATGGTACGACAGAGACTCCAACAGGTCGGTTTTCTCCTTTTACAGTTTTTGGGAAAAAAATAATCTGCACTTTTAAGCAAGTATTTTATTTCAAATTTTGCAAAGTGTAAGTTTTTCTTGGAAAACGTTGTTTCAGAAAGAAACTGAGTTGATGGGAATAGCCCTGTCAGTAGAATATCGAACGTTTCATCTCAGCTAGTTCTTCTGTGGAGCAGGCTTCAGAACTCTACGTACAACGCCTTTGATGTCATTTTATTTCTACAGCAGACGCATCCGGAATGTTTTTTTTTTACTTTTTATTTGAACAACAAAATAGATTCAATATAAACAAGAGCACTTATAACATCAGTAGAATCGTCAAGGGTACATAAAATAATAAAATTACACTTTCTGAAAACGATTAAACTAGGTAAATCAAGATAAGGTCCGCACAGCTTTAATGTTCTTACATTTCGAAAGAGTCTGTAATTACCCTTTTTCGTCTATTTTGAACTATTCAAACTTAGGACTCGTACCAGACCATTTCACTCTACGTACAGTATATCTCTTTTCGTAACGAAAATGTATTTCCTGTCTTAGAAATGCTCTGGGCGGTATGTCTTGCACGTGGACTGCAGATCTGTGATATTGTCGAATTCGAGGGATCCAGCAATCATACTGGATTTGACTGGGATTCTGAAATGTCTCTTGCAAAGGTATTTGTGTTTGCTTGAACATTTAATAAAAAAGTGATCTGAGACTTCCTAGCTTCCAGTCTATAATCTCACTGTAACTAAACTAGGATGTGATGTTTCGCAGATGTGCAGTGTGCCTTTACGCTTGGCATGTTCAAGACTATTCGTTGCGTGAGCTCCTCACTGCGTGTCCTGTACTGTATTGTGATTTCGTTGAGATTATCTACGAGGAGTACAGCGACTAGAACGCCTTGAACCTTTTTTTCGGTATATAAAAGAAAACGCTAAAGCACATACAAAGTAACTAACATTTCCTATATGTAGGTTTTCTGATTATATCTCTACTTTACTTAAATACCTTAGTGACAGGCGATTCTTTCCGATATTTGTTCAGGCGCGGTTATTGATCCCATACTAAAGATTATTTTTATAAAGAACATGTCACCTGCAAACTCGTATCGAGAAAGTTTTATAATATTACTTTTTATTTAAAAAAGTACATTTATCATAACCTATATGATTTCTTACCAGCGTGGAGCTCGAATTCACAACCCCGAGATTACGTGTTTGGTACTAGTTGCGCCACAGAAAATTGAAATCTCTTATTCATATTAAATACTGCGGCTCCTGTCCTTTTCTTCTCGTCAGAGAAGAGGTCGGTCTGGTCTCCAGTTTACCAACAATAAGCTCAGGTAGTGCTCCTTTGTAAAGCAGTGTTGGTTCACATTGCTTATATGGGGCAACACATCAACTCGATGATCGCTCGCTGTACACGCATGCCCCCCCTTCACTGAAATAACATAGACGAAGGAAACTCTCTTGTCTTGGGCTGCTGTCACCCGGATTCAAAGCGCGGGTAGTGCGGTCACAGCACAAAGTACGGTCCACTATACCATCGCGGTGAGCTGGGACAGACTATCCTTAATTTTATTCAAATGCTCACAGTGTCTTTAATCTGATGGATTCATATACCGTGCTCATGAGAAAGTCACAAACCTGTCATCTACACACTGTTCCCAGAGCTGGATAAGTTATTCCAGATTCTACAGCTCTCTAGCAATAGTGGAAATCAGGCTACATAAATGGAGAAATTCTCTTCAAAATGTGGAAATATATTCCCGAGACGAGTCCTTTCTCAAAGGTCAACTCTGCTTGTAAGTCACCCCTCCCCACATCGCGCGGTGTAGCGGTTATAACCTTCTAAAGGGCTTCAGTGAGAAAGCGGGCAGAAACAAAGCGATCTCTTTCATTTATACGTTTTGCACGCCTGACGGGGTTTTACGGTGCTCTTTTCTACACTGAACTGATCATTTGGACATCGTAAGGGAAGAGAGACACATTTCTATGTAATCAGGAAACCAGGAATCCTAACCGTTAGCCCGTTAGTGCCACAGAGAAAAAAAAAACGTTTCAACGAGATAAAATTGCAGGATAAACACATTTTTTTTCTTTTTCGTAGCGTTTGTGTTTTGTTTGATTTAGCGAATTTTATACACTTTATTTCTGACACATGAGTTAAAAGGCTGGTAGAGTATATTTAATACAAGAGCGCTGAACAACAATTTTCATCTACCGTATTGTAATGTTTTTTTTTAAAAAAAACAAGTTAAATGGATATATAGTAAATGTTTTTTTTTCATATAATAGTGTTTATGGTCTGAAAAACATCATTCATTATTTAACGGACATTTGGTATAATTAAAAAAAATACTCATTCACGAATGTTAACATTTTTTACAGTAACGTGTTCTATTGTGATATTGCGCCCCGTGCAGCAATATCACCAGACAGTTTAATGGTCTTAGTTCAAGTGGGTAGCTGCGCCAGCATGCGTAGGCTGCAAAGGAACAAGTAAAAGGTTTATTCCATGCTGAAAAAAAGAAGAAAGAGAACACAACGTTTCGGCCGTGGAGCCTTCTTCAGGTGTGAGAGAGACAGGGCAGTAGGCAAAGGTAAAGTAGCGGGAGAACAAAGGTTGGGAGGGAGGAAGAGTGAGAGGCGGGAGCAGGGGACATAAAGAGAGGCCAATCAAGAGGTGTGAAGTCAGAATGGGTGCAGAGAGGTATGAAATGAAGCTTCCAATGAATGGAGAAAATTTAAAAGAACAGTAGTCTGTCGTTAAGGGAAGGGAGAATGTATGATCCTAGCTGCAGAATAATTTTAGTTTCGGTGGTCTTTCTGATGTATGAGTTTGGAAAACCGTCTTTGAGAACACTGGTGCCCGGCTAGCTCAGTCAGTAGAGCATGTGATTCTTTAGGTCAGGGGTGTGGGTTTGAGCCCCATGTTGGGCGGTGTCCATCTCCTTATTAACAAAGTTTCCTGCTCATCCTTGACCCTCTTACACCTCGATGGTACTGAGCACGGTTTTCCAAACTCATACATCAGAAAGACCACTGAAACTAAAATTATTCTGCAGCTAGGATCACACATTCTCCCTTCACTTAACGACAGACTACTGTTCTTTTCAAATTTTCTCCATTCATTGGAAGTGAAGAGAACAGAACTTAAGCTATTATTTATATAAATGTAGCGTGAGGCTTTAATGTGTTCTATAAAATCGAGGAGTCAACTGGATAGATTTGTTAAATATTTTAGTGATGGGTCTCCGTAATTGTGGTTATCGGAGGAAAGCAGGATGAGGAGGAAATAGATGGCACCCAAGCATGTTAAAGGAAAAAACTCAGCATCTTAAAAGTGATTTATGATGGTTTACAGTCCCTTTTCTGTCCTGTGGCTGTGATCCAATGACTGTGTTGAAACAGCCAGGGTTGTGCTAGCTCTTGATGGACTGGTATGCAAACCAAATGACAGACAAGCAAAGCGTTGTTTTACAATTCTGAAAGCTCGTTCAATGTGGCTTCTTGTGTTTTTATGACTCCTGTTATAGTGCTGGTCTTGTAATGTTGTTGGATTGTGCCCAGGTGTCAGAAGATACCGTCATAAAGGATAAGCACGACTTGGCAAAACAACACGCCAGCAAGCACTTCCCCACTTTGAAAGGAAGATGTTGGAACAGATTAAAGAGCTTAATCTGAACTGACACAGGAGAGAGAGAAAATCAAAATTCAGATAAGTAAGCACAAGGCACACCCTGCTAAAGAAATGTATTGCCTTAAAAAAATGCTTAGAAGGTCAGAGGAACAATTGTTTTGTTGTTGGTTTTTTTTATTGCTCAAGTATTTTTATAAGTCTAATTTCCAGCTCTGTTAAAAATAAAACTTTAACTTTACTGGTTATTAGTCGGTGTCTTTTGTGACGACTTAGCTATAACAATGGGTTTGCTTATTCATCTGGAGTGTTAAACAAAATTAATGCTGCAATAATACAGTAGTGTTTAATTTCAAATGCACAGCTGCAGTTCTCATTTGTTTCATGACTAATTACAATTGGGTATCTCATTAATAACAATGTAGCCTCATAAGATGAATTGTAGCCTAAATGCAATTCTTAAATTAAAAACTAACTGATTTGCCAGGAAATTTAGTTTGAATATAAACAAGAAACAGAAAAGTAATTGTATATTAACATGGCGTATGTATTATCCTACTAATCGGAAGTGTTCTGATGCACAGTCCCCTGCAGTTCGGGCTAATTAGTACAACAACGCCGAACCGGATTAAGCACAAGTTGAACTGAGCTCCAACTTTGTTCCACATGTTTTTTGCTGCAATTGAACTCAGAGTGGGAGATGATCTCCACAATGTACCATACTAAATTGGTACGCGGCTGTGTTGTAACTCGGGAAGTCCATTGCAATTGACCCTATGGGTTTATATACATGGGTTTCTCTACATCCACTACCATAAGGGAGGAATGGTGAGTTAGAGGGAGGGCACCAGTTTGGTTTATCAAGAATTCACCAGACTGAGTAGAAGTACAGATCCAATCATTCAAAATGTGCAAGGTATGCTGCAGTAAATCGCAGTGCTCGTTCTGCAAAGAACTGTAGGATACCGCATGATGTATCATAGTAGGGTGAAATATCTTGTAAAACCACCAGGTGGAGCTATGAAAGCTCTCATGTGCAGCATTTGGTCTGTTGCCAGAAAACACTTGGTTTTGAATCCCTGTCAATGCTGAGGGACAATTGTTTGTCAATTACAGAATTTAACAGTCTAAACGGTATATGCAATTTAATAATTTTAAGCTTTGTATAACATTGTTAAACATTAAACTGATTAAAATGTACACTGAAGTGTTATAGAGGACACATGTTGTGTATTGCCTCTTACAATTAAAAAAAACATTCATTTGAATGTGATATGAAAGATATTAATAATGAATAACACTGGATAGGCTGTAAGCTCAAAATAGTACTGTAGTCCACTTTCTTTCTAAACATCTGCATCAATTTGTCTCATTCACCTATGATTACTTAAACATTTTGCCTGCCCTTTTCAGCTATAGTTTTTTTGAACCCAGCTCCTGGCATGAGTTTTCCTTTAACAAAAAAAGGAAAATAGTTGGATTTACACTTGTAAGAAACTTTCTGATTTTAATGGGATATGGAATATATTAATAATAAATGACATTGGATGGTCTAAATGGAAGATGTATAGAGGAGACATGTTGAGTCTTTTCTTTTCAGCTTGAAATTAACTTTTGCCTACTACTGTATATTCCATTGCAAACTCTTTATGCAACGCAGCTCCATACTTCTCTCAAAGTCTAGGCTAGGTGTTGCACCCCACTGTGTTTATGTAGATTAAACAGTTCTGCTGGGGGAGGGGAAGGAATTTTCATGCTCTGGTCTCATTGTTGCCCTTTAACATAAGGCAACCAGCAATCAAATGTCATGTTTTTCTGGACTGTAGTTTTAAATCGTGAACAAAGACGTGCCTTATGCATACGGTGTGATGTTGTATTTCCCACAAGCTATACTGTAGTAGCTTTAAAAGTATACATTTGTCCTGTATCAAAGTTTAACTTGTTCAGAGCACCCTACATTACAAACTGAGCGAATTCAACAGTATCGACGGCTAAAAGCAACATGTCAAAATGTTCCCAAAATAACAAGTGAATGAGTTGAGGATTCGATAATAGAGTAATCATAACAATAACTCCCGAGTTGTTTCATACAATCCAAATGAAAGAAGGACACTTAAATAAACATGAAAAGACTGTTTTTTCATTGACGAAAAGTAACGTCACACTCTCTCTTGTTTAATCTGATTGTTTTATTGCTGCACAGACTAAAACCAGAGAGAAAGAGCACCTCTTTCTTTGAAGCATTTTGTTTATCCTATCATGTATCAGTTTCCAATCACACAAAGTAAGTTTTGAGAATCTCCAATTCAACATGCCTATGTGTTCGCGGAGAATGCAAGGCAAGGCCCTTTTCCCTCTGGACCAGTCAACATTTACGGATGTGGTTCACTCCCAGTCACAAAATTACAAAACAGAAGAGCGGCGTAGCGGTCGGCTCTGGCTGTCCCCTCTGTGCCGACACACTGCACATTCAATCCCCCACTCCTCTTGGCTGATGGGCAAAAGGTGGACATCTGGGAGAACTGTACATGGCATTGGCATCTGTGAATTCTGCTGTGTAGATAGTGCTTCCTGAGGGGAGAGAAACAGTGGGGATGGCATCAGCCAATTTCTGGGTGGTGGTGAGCAGAGAGGACATGATGGAGTGTCCTAAGGTGGTGTGTGCTCTGCTGGGGGTGGAGGGATGTGTGGAGATATGCATTGCACCAGGCACAGCAACCTGTGTGGCAGGGAGGGGCACTTTTCAGGAGATGAAGTTCTGTTTGGAGACCCGCTGCTGTCGTAAACACTCCAAACAGGTGCTCTTGCTCTTTTTACAAAACTTTTTACTTGCTCTTTTTGAAAACAGAGACCCACAGCCTGTGGCAAAATAACGGAATCCATGTAAGAAATAACATCACACAGGAGTATTCATCAGTTGCGGAAGAGACGTCAAAATCTTTTTTCATCCATCTTACTGCTTTCTTTTTTACTGTTCCTATAGTCTTTGAATATTGTTTAGTGTGTGCGAGGCTTCCTGAAGAAGAGGCTGTGAATAAAACATTTATAATAAATTATACATTCTAGCACAGCAAAAATACCTTGGATTTTGAAATACAATCGGGTATTTCAAATGAAGCCCCTTTGTACTTTGCAGGCCAGAGCAGCTGAAGCATGACATCTCTTCCTGTAAAAAGTCTTTACCAAGACTCTAAATATCTGACTTTCAGTTTGAAGTGGTACAGCGGATTCCAGGGCATATTCATTCTTGATTCAGGATATATATGAGTGTGCTAATGGTTAAAACTGTGTTTACATGAGGTACAAGCCGTAACATTTTCATTCCGAAAGAAAGCCAGTCTGTGCGCATTTCTCAGCGTGCACATTGTCAGGAACAACAAACCCACAGTGCCAGCAAACCTATCGATAGCCTGTAGGTACTGTCATTGACCAGGTTAAAGTTAGCTTGAAGTTTGAAAATGATTTTGGCACACCTGTAGCATTTTCACAAAACCTCTTAGGGTTATGAAAACACTTGCTTTGTGTGCAAACTACATTGTGACCGTTTTCACAGCCTTCACTGTCATTTTTAAGCCATCAAAACTATTAGTGAGCTAATTATCTTTTTAAACCTCTGGTTTTTCATTGATGTGTAACTACGCACTAACTGGAACCCGGGGGACTGCTGTGTACACACGTTCACAATGCAAGAAATACTGGTCAATACGGCTTTGTGTGAAAAAAAACAGTATATCGCCATAGGAAGCAGGACAGCGCAGTCTCCAATTACCCAGACTGTATGCACAGGAATAAAGCTTTGTTTGATTTCTGAAACCCTTTCTTAATGTCTTGTTTTCATTCAGGTAAGGGTCAACTATATATACACTATAGTGCTAACAGCGGGAAAATTAAATATATTCATTACTCAGCAGCTTAATTAAAACAGCTCCAATGATGTTCAAACCGATTTTTTACACAGAAGACTAATACAGCTTTGCATTCTGAATCTCATTTTCTCATGCTTTTAATTAATGTGGCATTCTGCGCTGGGATAGGGGTATGTTGTTCACAAACCAATAGCATTTAAACTACAGCACCCACAATGCTGCAACCAAGTGTTTTACACACCAGACAGTCCCCCTCACCTTATACAACCTTGCTTGGGGTTGTGAAACCTTTTTTTTAATTATTTTTTCAATACGGCACCATTAAACATGCATTACACTGGGATGGGGGGGTGCTATTCATGAGTCAAAAGCTTCATCACAACATCTGAAAATTTTAGATTTGACATTCTTTTTATTTCACGCTTTCTTTTAGTTTTTCCTAATTTCACATTTTAAATAAGCTGTATCTGTAGCAAATCACAGTGAAGGTGTGGTATGCAGATGTGACTGTGTAACCATCAGGCACGAAGGAGAGAAAATCAAAAAAATCTCTGGGGGTCCAAGGCCTGATGATTGACCTCCCCTCCAGGTATGACAAGTAGTTACTAGAAACAGTTCACATGCACCACCATGCAGATTGACACGGTGAATTCTATTGCCTGTATTATGTCAGGCTAGATATTAATGTTGAGTATGTCCCATCCACTGGGTTGAGCAGTACAGGATCTTGAGTTTTGTAGGGACTCATATCGGCTGGGTTCCTTGCTTCAGAAATCCAGGAGGATCCCTTGTCATGCGGAACAGAGCTCAATATCAACCAAAGGCACCGAAGAGAGAACAGTGGCAGGCATGGTGTGGAGAAAAAAAATGGGTTAGACACAGAAAAAACAATTGCAACGTGGTTGTCTACTTACCCACCTGATATCTGTTTCTGCACTTCCTAAAGAATTAGATCACTCAGGATCAATAAGACTACAGAGATGATGTAGAAGACTACAGCATTGTTAAATATGCTTGTAGGTATGGGGCATCCTTAATAAGGTATGACATATTTCTACAATTTAGGGGCTGTGTGCCTAAATGCTCTGCTACCTGCTCGCTATTATTAATGTAATCTGTTTATTGATCTAGACAGCATCCTGCAAATGCCATAATCTTACTGGAAGAAAAGGATCATTTTGGTGTATAGGCTGTTCTTTTTTGATGAGTCTCCAAGCCTGGAGATGTACACGGTATGATATTGAAAGTCAGTGGGGTTCGGACTTCGATGATGTGATTGTGTTTTATTCTTTCGGTTAGAATCCTTTTAGTACTGTGTCCTGTCTGAAAGGTACTGTAGAGATGGTACTATTTGGGTAACCTAATAAGGAATCACGTTAGATACACCTCTGTTGGATAGAAGCCAGTTTTCTTTGATCTTTCTTACATCGGAGTGGAATAAATCATGTCATGGTGACATACTGTTGATTTAGAATTCTTTGCACTACTACTTTGATGTTAACACTGTGTAGTAATCATATATAAAAGGGACTGTGTTGTGTTATGATGAACTTTTTTACCGTTTTCATAATACTTTGTTTGGTTTCTGGCAATAGATAACAAATGGTTTCTAGTGATTTTTTTGCGTTCTAGTGTTTTTCATTATTTTTTCGCAAAGTGTCTGAAAGTTTACTCTTACCCAAGAGATTTTTGGGGGAATATTGAAACTTGTACTTACATGTCTTTTGGAGTTGAATTCTGCTGAGAACACATTGACAGTCTTCTTGAGTTTCCAGCATGTCTTTTATGTAATGCTTGGGAGTAGGGGGTGGTTGCTCACTCATCAATAGTGCCTGAAATATAAAACCGTAAGAAGGGTTACGAACTGCAAAGAATCCAAAGAGTATTAATGGGTCACAGATCAAGATCTAGGTATTTGCAGAATTTGACAGATCTCTCTTGATCAAACTCCTTTTTTCTTACTTTGTGTTTTTATAGCAAGACATTATATTGTTTCTGTGCTAAATGGCAAGCTCTTTAAGGTGTTCATGTTCGTGCCTTTGTTTCTATATTATTGGAAAGAAACCTAGTAATTGATTTGATGCATCCATATCTAATCATCAACCTGATACACAGTAATTCTATCTTCGAGATGCCTGTGTCATGTAATAAATTGCAAAGATTATCAATAATCTTTTATGCCTTTTTATGCCTTCTTTGGAGTGTTTTTTGAAAAGGTATCTCTAATTTATAGAACCATTAATGCCAGAACATAACCCTGAAATTCAAACTTCCTAACAATAACAAACAATTATAACATCCACTGAAAAATGTCATCCTATGTTTCTGTTGAATCTAAAACTACATGTCCTGCTTAAAAATCCCTTTCATAGTGATAGTTTGCATGCAGAGCATACTCACCAAACTGGGGTTGGCAAAATGTACATATCCACGTTACTTCATTCTTTGTGCTTTCATACTCTTCTTTTGAGATGCACAATTCATGGAACCAGTTTTCACAACTGTCACACTGGACCTACACAGAGTAAACCTTATATTAGTTCAGCTATCACATTTCATTGGCATGTTTTGTTATCATGTGCATACATTACACATAATAATGTTACGACCCCAAGTATCTAGGGGTAAAGGGGTGTAACATTTAGAATAATTCTTTTGGAAGCAGGTGGGTTCTGGTAAGTGACTAGGAAGCACAATAACAAAGGTGGGTGATGATTTTAAGTTAAATAAGTGACTGGTAAGACACGATAACACACAGGGGTAAGGGAACTAGAGTGGTGCCAAAGAAAAGAAAATAACCAAACAAAATGGAGCTGGCTAAAAAAAGTGAGGGAAAGCTAACCTGACTGCAAAAGAAAACCCGAAACACACGGTCTTCTGCGTCTTCAACACCCTAGCTAACCTCCCCTGACTACTCAAAACCATACAAGAAAAATGGCATTCACCCGTACTTAACTATTGTTACTAATACAAAATCATTTAAGTGTGTAGAATGTACCCAACAACCTGAACTAACCTTATACACAAAAGTTTACACAAAAACACAAGTGAACTAGGAATACAGATAATGGAAAACGAGACTAATCGACAGGAACAGGGTACAAAAGAACATAAAGGTTGAACATGTAACATGTTAGGGCAAGATAATGGCAAAACAAGGACAAACACAAACAAACGAAAGTACAAAGAAATGAACAGAAAACAACAAACCAACAAAGCCAAAACAATAGCAAAACAAAGCGATAACCACAACTAAATGAAGCAAAGCAAAACCAAGCAGGACCAAAGTCAAACGAAAGGCTCTGCCTTCAGAAAACCTCCATGTTATATAGTGAATAAGATGCACGCTGGCTGAGAAGCTGATTGATCATGATGTCATACAGAACAGTGGTGTAATGGTGGGCCAATGAGGGAGGGAGAACAATCAAAGGGTCAGCAGTGTGGAACATAAAAAAACACAGACCACACACTGGGACATAACAATTACACATACAGATAGAAATGATGTTCACTTTCCCAGTTTGTCTGCAGCACCAGTGTTTTCTCCACACATCAGACACATGTCCTGGAGAGGAGCTATAATAAACATGCCAAATAGACTGATTTCTCCAATGTTATCTACAGATCATTGTTGCATAATTGAAGACCATTTGATAGAGACCTTTTCGTATGCACTTTCCTGATTAGGTGTTCTACTGCTTCTTAAACCGCACATTGTCATGTCTCAGAATACTCCTGTCAACACCTGTTACCCTTTTTTTGTTGCTATGACTTTAAGGGGGCACATGATAACACAGCCATGTTCAACCAGTTTGTTTCACTATGGGCAATCAAGACCCACACTTTTCCCAGACTATGGTTGTGTCAACCACGACGAAGGCCAAAGTGTAATTGAATTTTAACTGTGCGAAATGTGATTTAATTAACTTTTCATCTCTGTGTTATACAGTACAAAAAGAATACCCAAATGAGTTCTGCATATAAATAAATCGAGAATCTTTTTTCATTCAGACTTGTTACATAGACAGAGCATGCTTCAGGAAAACAACATACACCAATAAACGCAGGCAATGATGATCAAATGGTACAATACCTGAAGCTTCAAGAATTCTGATTGACAGGTCTTCCCGCAACTTTCTTATTTCTTTGGCGCTGCTGTTCATCTCGATGTATGTTTGAATATCCGGGAAATTGTTCATGATGTCTGCGCCCATCTAACAGACGAAGGTTTGTCACAATTATTATTTCCCTAAAATCTCTCATACAATAGTTTTGAGACAGTCCAAAATTTCTGCATGGAAAGGTTATGCTGACCTGCATCACAAAGACCCCACAGCTTGAGGCATCTGCTTGCTTGGTGTGACCAATCACGCTTGGGTGCCAGATGATATTCAACCAGTCTTCTTTTCCTAGGACGTTCCTTCGCATCTTGAAAGTCCCTGTGAATCAAAATAATAGGTTATTGATAAATGAGGACATATTTGTCATGCTGAATTTGAATAAGAAATGAATGTGCGCCCGTGCAGAGTTTCACCACGAAACCAATGCTTGATTTCTTACCTGAAACTTTTTACCACTGCAGTGGAGTCTGCCATCTCCCCATAGGGTCGACCACAAAGACTTTCTGGGATGGAGCATACAGATACTGCAAGAAACAAATGGCCCGTCATCAGACATGAAGTTGCATTTAATGTGGGGCCAGACACACAGGCAGTTTCAGGAGTTTAATGTTGTGGAAACAAACGTTTTTAATATTTAAATATTTCATTTATATATTATTTAACATGTAATATTTTGCAAACCTCAGCAAAGACAGTCAGGAAATGACCTAACAGTACTTATTTTTTTCCTACATGACACTTTGACCTGCTTGGTGTCACGGAGGGGGTTACTGCGGAGGATAGGGATTCTATGTGGAGCTCTTCGGAAGGGTAACGATAGGCGAAGGCGTAGTCGGAGAAGTAGCTGAGTCCAAAATCTGGGTAGTCGTAGTAGGAGCGTCGGTACAGAATCGGTAGGCGTGGGCGTCGTCTGGAAAGAAGAGCAGGGTCCAAAATCCAGGAGAGAGTAGTAGGCGCGTAGGTACAAAGTCGGGAGGCAAAGACGTAGCAGAAGAACAGCAGGGTCAAGATCCAGGAGTCAAAGAGTAGTATCGCAGAATGTAAACTAGGAACTAAGCTCAGGGAGAAGATCTCAATCGTGAGCACTGAAAGGGGGTCTGGCGAGGGTTTAAATAGAGGAAAGATTGGTGCGTGCACGTTTGGGATGGGAGGAGCTCGTGGGAATGCATGACCGCCTGCCTGCGGGGGTGCAATTCATGACACTTGGTTTTCTGTTTATTACACAGCAGTATTCACAATAATATTTTAGGAAAAGTGCACTGTCACTATTGCCTTGGATACTCACTATCCATGTCCGCCTTTTTTAACAGGAGAGGAACCAATACATAGTAATTTTTTTAGATGCAACAGGGATAATCACTTGAACTGTGTTATGGTTCCAAGTGTAATTATAAACCTACGCTGTTTTGGATTACCTGCACCACACTTACCAACAACTTCCATGGACACCAGTGTTAAAAAAAACTAATTATGGCTTCATAGTTTTCAAAGTTGACCTGTAATGAAAAGAATGACGAGATTAGCACGACAGGCTGCCTCACATGGATGGTGTGCTACCTTTGAATTTTGATTTCTGACTATAAAGGTAGTTTCTTTAGGCAGCACCATGGGCACAGTTGTGACCTGTTTTGATTGCTTGTAGCTCTCCTTGTTTCTCTATTGATAAAACAATCATCAGTTAGTGAAAAACCATGTTTGCCTCTCACTAATGTAATCCATCAACATTTGTGTTTGATCTCCTTACCTTGGACAAACGTTGTCTAGCCATGTGCTCTCTATTCCCACTTATGATTACACTAGTTGTGTAGTGGTTCATTAGGAAAACCTTCTTCCCCAAGTCCATGGATTCTTTCACTACTTGAAAGTAACACTCAATGGTCTTATGGAAAAAGCAAATACAATTGAAGAAGATATGATTTCACGCACTCACACACATTTGATTACACAAAAGCTCAGAAACCTTAACAAACCTTGCAATCAAACACTTTCATCTCACCTCGCCTATGAGCCACTCATCTGGTTTCAGAGACACAAACTCCGAGTGTCTGAGAATATATGTGTCTGCACTGTGCATGGATGGCAAAACTGCAACCACTAATTCACTCAGATTGATGTTCCAAAGGGCGTTAACCTAAAAAAGATTTACCAAGCCAAAAGCATACACAAGAAATCACTGGAGCTAACATAACGAAAATTGAGATTACACACCACTGTCAACAAGTATAACAAGTTAGAGAGAAACGACAAAGAACACCTACAGTAGTAGAAGATGACATTCATAAGCTCTGAAAAAGAAGTTTGTTTCTTTGCCTACACCTGGTGCTCTCTTTGCCCATTGTTCCTGTGCATGTTCATGACGTGTTTTAGTGGTGATCAATGGTGCCATCAAAACCTTTTTGGGGAGATCATTTTGGATTATATGTTCTCTGTACCACCCTAGAGGGATTTTCTCATCATCGTAATAAACTCTGCTGGCTTCAGTTTCCTCCTGTGCTGAAGCATTGATTGCTTGACAATGCCAAACCAGGTCTCAACATGACAGTTAGTGGCTCTTGTTTGTGCTACCTCTGACATTGATATGTCTTTTTTGCTGTCTGAAGCATATCTTGTCAGGTCACCCAACAAAATTCCACTCCACAGTGGAAATAATGCCATGTATCTTTGTAACAGAAATCTAATTATGTCTTCACAGAAATAGGGGTTCACATTGTGTTGTGTCCCATAGTCATCATGTCCTTGAACTGATATGCTGTCTTCATAAATACCTTTGAACTCCACAGCGAAAGGAGATGCCTCTCATTTTTGGGTATAGTACCTCATCTGTGTCTTTGACTTCTGCTTCCTTTTCCATCTGGTCTGGTGTGGTTGTTTGAGAAATGTAAGCGTTAAGGAGGCAGACACTAGATTGGACTTCATTTGTGAACCTCCTGCTTGAGAGTACAATACACATGTGTTTGAAAACATTTCTGGCGACACTCAAAGTTGTGCTGTTTTGCAGGATGGCAAAGGAAAATGTTGCAAAGTCTCGCAGTCCTTTGTCTGTTGTTTTTTTACTAATTGCTTGAGAGACAGCCTTTATGACATGGGCAGAGCAAAGGTGCAGAACAGTGAACATCTGAAGTTCTGTGTACTTAAGTTTGCCTTGGTAGACTTTCATTGCATGATTTAAGTATGCATGGATGGTGTCCCCATTGAAGGCAAAAAGAACACTGTGAATCAGGGCCCAGCTGTAGTCAGTTTCTACATGCTGCACTCTCTTGGTAGTACATGTTGAGATGTCAAACATGAATTTCCAGAGCCAACGTTCTATATTGACTATGGTGTGGTCATTTGTCAACATTTCAGACTCTGGTAATGGAGGCTTTCTTTTTCCACCTCCAGGTAATGTAAAACTGTAGTACAGAATTCTTTTGTTCTCCGATGGAATTTTTCTGACTACCCCTCTTGTCGCATCCAGGTAAAGGCTGACTTTCTCCTTCATCTTTAGATGGGCAATAAGAATTTGCATACTCTGTTCTGTGTAAAGATAGGCAGCAAATGTGTCTAACTGCAAAATCTGTACATATCCTGGAAAATGGACAGTGTCAAAGTCGCATGCTTTCATTAATGTTTGTGTCATATGTAATTCAATCACTGGATCATAGTGAAGGCGCTTACTGTTCCTGAACTCTGATAAGATGACTTTCAGGATAATCCGTGTTAGTGGCTTAGATAAATTGCCTGCTGCAATTTCAGCAAGCGGAGTTCTGCTCTGCTGCCTGTAGTACACATTGCCGATTTCTTTTGTGAGGGCACGGGCAATCTTTCAACAATAAGGCTGACGTGCCTGTCGAAATTTTGTTTCCCTTTCACTGTGTTGTATTTGCCCTACTTGTACAACATAAATTGTGATGTCATCATTGCCCATTGGTTTATGTCTTGTTGTCATTATTTACATTATAGGAACTGAAGGTACTGAAGGTAGGAACTGAAAATACAGACTGCTTTAATCATCAGAAAGTTTTTTTTTTCTGCTGTTCTCTTTCCTGATGTATTGGTATTTGAAGGCTATTGGGCAGCAAGGATTAATCTTCCTGAACTCGCTATATAAGATATGGGTCCATGGTCATCTTAGTTTAGATGTACCTTTTTAGAGTTGCTATTTGTCTCCATTATTCAGCCTTCAGACATACTTGGAAAGTTTTAGGCACAGACATAATCTTTCTTAATCCCCTTTTTATCCTGAGGTGACGTCCCAGGCAAGCTTGCCCCCTGGGAATATTCACTGTGCTCTTCAGGCTTTTTTTCTGATTCTACACAGTTTTTTTCTCCCTCTAACATGTCACCACTGTCTGTGCTGCCGTGTGCAGCCCATGCATCTTCTGTATCTTCTGATGAACTTCTGAGCTCTGTGTTGCCTTCCAAACTATGTCCCTCACTTTGACTTGAAATATTGACTATAGATTGTGTACTGTCATCTGGTTTGGAATCCTTACCAATACTCACCCCCTTCTGTGCCCTAAGCACTTGGGTTCTAACTTTTTTTCTATCTTCATGCCAAATCACTGATAAACATTTCCTGTTGCTGGAGCAATCCTCTCCAAGGACTCTGTTTGACAGTGTTGACCACATATTGTCATGCCACCTAATTTATTTTTCTAGCTTAGAAACTTCAGAAAGTTTTTGATCACATTGCCTACTCCACCAACCCTTGACCACACTTCTGGGCTCCTACTCCTCTGTCCTTCTTTAACATGTGGCATTGCCAACAATCTGAAAAATAGAAAACACAGCTGAATGAAGTGGAAACACAATTGAAATTCAACTCCCAATGGATGTTAATAGTGTAGGAGTGCGATAGAGATAGTGCGATTAAATGTTTTTATTTCTGTGCTTAATTTTACGGGCCCTATATTTTGATATAGCATCAATCACAAAACAGCATTCTGTCACTGTCACGACCACTGGGGATCAACTCACAAAAGAACTAACCAGTACCAGCAGCAGGTTAATAATAACATGTGTTAATCCATCAGCACACGCTCTGCAGCACTTTTTTAACCATCCCTTTTTAAACCCGCTTCCTGCTACTCGGTATTGAGTCTTCTGTTTGAATCTCGCTTACTGGTTACTGAACTCCCTTTTGCCTCTCGACCTTGGACCTCGCCTGACGTTCTGGATTGTTCGACTGTCTCAATAACTACTTGCTCCTGCATCTGCACAGGATCTGCATACCTTTTCACTGAGGATTCCTGAGAAAAGAACTATGTGTTTCTTAAACTTACCCCCCAATTTAAAAAAACTCAACATATCTGGGTTGTGTGTGCAAGATTTTGCAAAGTTTGTGTGGGTATGATTGTAAAAAATCAAATCATAACTGAAGAAGGCTCCATGGTCAAAACATTGTATTTTCTTTCTTCTCTTTTCAGCATGGAATAAACCTATTCCGTGTTCTTTGGAGATTACCATGTGCCAATAAGATATGATCACTGTATTGACCATATACAATTTCTTGCATTAGGAATTCCTATTTTGCATACCCCAGCTTGCTCTCCATTAACACACAGACAGGGAGAGAAGCTGGGGGTCAGGGCAGGGTTAGCCATTTATACGGCACCCCTGGAGCAGTTGGGGTTAAGGGCCTTGTTCAGGAGCCCAACGGAGTAGGATTCCTCTGCCGACCTTGGGATGTAAACCAGCAACCTTCCAGGCACAGTTGCAGATCCTTAGCCACAGAGCCACCGCTCCACCTAATGTGCCAATTCTTTAAAAAATGCAAATTTATTTTTAAAAATAGCTGTTGTGAATAACATCAGTGGCTATTGAAGAGTACATACAAAACAGAGACAAGTTAATAAACTTGGAATGACTACTTACAGCTCTGGAAAGACCGAAGATAGTGTTTCCGGTTGTTAAGGAACAAGTAATAGATTTATTCCATGCTGAAAAAAAGAAGAGAGAAAACAACATTTCAGCCGTGGAGCCTTCTTCAGGTGTGAGAGAGACAAGGCAGTAGGCAAAGGTAATATAGTGGGAGAAGAAAGGCTGGGAGGGAGGAGGGGTGAGAGGCAGGAGCAGGGGACAGGAAGAGGCCGATCAAGAGATGTGAAGTCAGAATAGGTGTTGAAAGGTGTGAAATGAAACTACCAATGAATGGAGAAAATTTAGTAGAACAGTCTGTCGTTTAGAGAAGGGGGAAGGTGTGATCCTAGCTGCAGGATAATTTTGGTTTCGGTAGTCTTTCTAACATATGAGTTCAGAAAACCATCTTTGAGAAAACAGACGGAGAGATTGTAGTGGTCGTGGCTGTCAGAGGTGAAATGAGAAACGATGGGCTTGGAGAGATCTTTAATCTTCACAGCCCTGACATGTTCTCTGAAGCGGTCTCCAAGTCTCCTTCATGTTTCTCCAATGTAGAGAGAAACTGGGCATTTACTACAAGAGATACAGTAAATAAGGTTGCTGGAGGTACAAGATGCCATCTGGGTGATCCAGAATTGTCCTGAGGGGCCTTGAATGAGTGTGGTGTTGGATGTGTACTTGCATGTGATACAGTGAGCTCTGTTGCAAGGGAAAGTAGCTGGTGTGGATGGTTGCTGAGGGCGATCAAGGGAGCTGTGAACAAGAAGGTTGCGCAGATTAGGTGATCGGCGATATGAGATGATGGGGCGGTCAGAAAAGAGGGCCCCAATGGAGGGATCATCGTGTAGGATGGAAAAGTTGTCGTTAACAGTCCTGGGGATAGGAAGTGTGTTAGGGTGGTAGGGAAGCACCAAAGGAATGCGGTTGTTACTGCAGGAGTTCCTGATTGGGTTGATGGTCTGAGGGGTGTTTTTGGCTCGGGCAAGGGCCCCGTCAATAACATTGCTGGGGTATCCTCTGTTGATGAAAAGGGAGTACATTTTGAGGGCTTGGTTCTCAAAGTCAGTGTCGTCCCTGCATAGTCATTGTAGCCGAAGGAACTGTGAAAAAGGGAGAGAGTTTTTAGTATGTTTGGGGTGAAATGAGTTATACAAGAGATAGCTGTGTGGAATCCATGGGTTTGTAATAAACTGAAGTGGAGAATCTGGGGTAGTTGATGTCTAGAAACGGAAGAGTGTTGGAAGATATGTTAACCGTATATTTGAGGGACGGGTGGAAGTTGGTGAAATGGTGCAGGAAGCACTTAAGCTGATCGTCGGAGCATATGGCAGCACCGACGCAGTCATCAATATATCGCTTGTAGAGGTCAGGGACATAGCCAGTGTAGGAAGCGAAGAAGCGCTCTTCTACCCAGCCAACAAAGAGATTGGCATAGCTGGGTCCCATTCTGGTGCCCATGGCAACTCCACTCACCTGTTGTTAAAAAAGATTGAAGGAGAATGCGTTCAGTGTGAGAACCAGTGTTTCTGGTTATTGTCCTTTAATTGATCTGCCACCAAAACATTAATCCTCAACAGTCAAACAAGTCCATGTGATGAAAACCCTTATGCTCTTTAATGTTTTGTTATGGATTGTGCATCTGTACTAATTTTTTCCCCCCACTCATCAGCTTTTGGATGACAGATTCTGACCACTGTATAAGATCAGAAGCAGTTGAAGAAAAGGGCTCTTTTCTGCTTATTTAACACACTCCTAATGCAAACACATTATGAGTACAATGGAAAGGTTGCACCCAATGGGATCAAGCAATTTAAAACATATGTTCAGGGGACAGGAAAGTTGTTATACAGATGAATGGTATTCATGAAACAAATAATATTGCAAAAAACTTTGCCAAAAGTCACAACCCATTAAACATTCATCAGACAGGTTGAATCAGTTGGATATCTCTTAGATTCAAAATGCACTCAACGGCTGTATAATGCAAGCTCAAGAGTCAAAAGAACAGTAGTGAACTACAATCTTACAATAATAAACAGCCATTTGATCTTGTGAATGATCTATCATACACCCTTGAAATGATGTTACAGATTTGGAAGTTTGCACAGCTTGTAACTCCTTTCTAACTCCATGAGACACACAGACAGGGATAGAAGCTGGGGGTCAGAGCGCAGGGTCAGCCACTGTGCTCTTGTGCCAAACAGGTCATACAAAGACTGCCATTCCTTATATCTTTCCCTGAACCTCTGCGTCACTTCCTCACCTTCCAAAAGCAAAATATCGAGCTTCCACACACCCTTCCCCACAGTAACAGCCGTTGGAATAGATAGTTAGGCCTGTGGTCTTGCAAGTAAAATCACGTATCAAAACAAAATGTGTGAGGCTTGGGTCCCATGAGACTAGTGCCATGTGAAACCTGCCCTCCCCTGACTATGAAGTTTAAAATCTTTCAGTTTAAAATTTTTACGTAATGTTTGCAATAATATTGATGATTTATCAAATTGGACCCATGTCTAGCCCCTCATTCTGCCTTCTCTTTCTAAAAGAGAATTCAAATCCCATCCCAATCAATTTACTCAGTTCCTGAATTAGGACATATCTGTCATGTGAGCAACTCAGACAATACACATTTAAAAGTTTAAATTTGACATTCATGAAACCCAGATACACCACCAGTGCTCTCCCTGGTTATATTACAGGGTGTTGACGTACCTCTACCATCTTATTTTTAATTAGAACAGCCATACCATCAGATTTATTTTCTTTGGACCCACTCCAGATTGATGGGCCCAATGTCCACAGTTCTTCCATATCCTTATAGCAGTTTTTAAAGGGTAACCCCCACTCCTGTAACAACACAATATCAGCATTTACCTTCCTCACAAATGATAGTATAGTCCTTGCCCTTAACTTGGAGCGAATGCTTCTCACATTTATGGACACAATATTAAGAGCCTTACTTAAAGTAGGACCAGGGGAGACTAAAAGCTCTGGCTACAATCATTCAGTAGGTGACACCTACTATACAGGCCTCCCCCCCCACCTTTTTGCTTTAATTGTCTCCTCCTCTACCACCCCCACAATCCATAGGATATTTCACCACCTGCCCTCCTTGAGTCTTTGGTTCTAAAGCTTGGTCAGTAAGATAACATATATTGGAGACATCTAAACCCATGGGAGAACCTACCTGAGGACTCGGAAAATGATCTTCCCTCACTCTTCTGCTCTGAGTTCAATCATTTTCTAAATCCAATGTCTCTTTTAGACTGCACCCTCTGTTCTGTAATTTCATTTGAGCACTTTCAGTCTCCACAGGTGGCAGGCTATTGGAAGAGCATTGGTCTTCCCAGTTTTGTTCTATTTGCAAAGGAATTTGGACAGTCTTTAAACACATGACCTTCACACTCACATAGATTACATTTCCTCACGCTTGTACATTCAGTATATGCATGTCCAATTTCCTTGCACTTACCACACACCACCTTTGTACAGGCATCCACAAAGTGACCCATCTCCCCACATCTCCTGCACGGTTTTGGCTGCCCTTGGTAGAACACAAGGCCTCTATTTTCACCTAATCCAATCAAAGAAGGAATGTGTTTAAATCCACCATAACCATTTTTTGTCTTCATGCAATGAAACAGGTACTCTCCATGCACAGTTCCAGATGCCATCATCATCCAAGACTTTCTGAAGCTCACCTTTCACTAAACAATACTTAGACAACCATGTCAAAACATCTTCCTTCATCACCATCTCATTAAACATGCGAACAATCACAGTCCTATTAATTAATAATAATTGCTTACACTTATATAGCGCTTTCTGGACACTCCACTCAAAGCGCTTTACAGTTAATGGGGACTCCCCTCCACCACCACCAATGTGCAGCATCCACCTGGATGATGCGTTGGCAGCCATAGTGCACCAGAACGCTCACCACACACCAGCTATCAGTGGGGAGGAGAGCAGAGTAATGTAGCCAATTCATAGAGGGGGATTATTAGGAGGCCATGATTGGTAAGGGCCAATGGGAAATTTGGTCAGGATGCCGGGGTTACACCCTTACTCTTTTCGAGAAACGCCGTGGGATTTTTAATGACCACAGAGAGTCAGGACCTCGGTTTTACATCTCATCCGAAGGATGGCGCTTGTTTACAGTATAGTGTCCCCGTCACTATACTGGGGCATTAGGACCCACACAGACCACAGGGTGAGCGCCCCCTGCTGGCCCCACTAACACCTCTTCCAGCAGCAACCTTGGTTTTTCCCAGGAGGTCTCCCATCCAGGTACTGACCAGGCTCACACCACATTAGAAAGATCCATCAGCTTCTGGCATTCAAACATTCTAATCAGGCCCACATCTTTTTTTCTCCTCTATTTTCATCCAAAATTGTTCCAGTAACTTTGCCGATTGAAACTAATGTCAAAACCAATTCCCTTCAGCAAAGTGATTAAGCATTTGACATCTAATGCCTTAATCCTTTCTGTAACACCTTCCTTGAGAAGTCCAACCGTGAAATATCACCCAAGTGAGCCGAAACCTCACCACCCTTATACACCAAACGTGCGCAAAAGTAACAGCGCATGCCGACTCTACAGGCCGCCATGGCCATTACAAATGTGTCAAAAGCAAACTAAACCTAAACCGAAACCTCTTCTGTGCACCAAAGCCCCCGAAACCCTATTCCCTTAATCTTACTTATACAAAAAACTCCACTCCCGACTTCTGAAATTTTAAAGTTTTTATTGATACACAAGCAATAACAACTTTCACTATTAATTTCTACATAAAATTAAATAAGATACAAAAGCAAAGAATAAAAACACTAGACAGTTTTTGTGCAAGGCAAGAGGCATCACAAAAAAAAAGTTTCCAACATGACCTGCAGAAACATGACTTGTGATCCATCACCATTTGATTGCAACATGCCTGGGCCATAATGTCAACTTCCAGACCCTCTCAGTCTCTTTCTCCCCAAATCTTGCTCCGGTGGATCAAAATGTAGTCTCTCAAATAAGACACAGCCTTCTGTATCACTGACAGAGGCAGAGTTTTTTCCATTCTATATACCAATGTAGTTCTAGTCTTCCATAAAGCTTCCCTTAGGCAACAGATGACCTGCCAGGCTTTGCTTTCTTCCGATTTTAATAGCTTCTCAAGTCCATATCCATAAAGCACTACCTGGGGGTCACTTATACCGCAAGCCAGAAAGCACCTTATCCAGCTGTTAGCCAATGTCCACACCTCTTTTGCGATGCCACAGTCCCACAGGACGTGCCGGATGGATTCTTCTTGTCCGCATCCTTCCACTGGACACCTTGATGTCTTCCCCATGCCTCTCGAATGCATCACAGCCCTTGTTGGTAAAACTTCATGTGCAATCAACCAGCACATGTCTCTGTGTCTGTTCAACAAAACCGTGTGGCCAACCCTTTTCCAAACATGGCTGGGATCCCCAGCCACAAGGCCACGAATATGACATACTGCACCTCTACCCTGCACAACAAGTTCCAACCTTCTTGCACTTGTCAACACATCCAGTGCCTCATTTTCCAAATTCAATTTCCTTAAAAATTTCTTTATGATAAAATATGAATATGGGAGGTTAAAAGCAACAGGTGCTGTTAAAGGGACCTCTAAAACTTTCAATGTCCTTAAATAAAAACCACACAAAAAGCGAGACATAAAGGATACTTTCCCCCTGTTCCCTACTGCTAAAGACAAATGTAATGATACATATTTGTACATTAGGAAAGTGAACAGTTCAGGCATGCCTTTTCCACCCATTTCCACCTTTTTTTCTACAACCACCCTCTTTACTCTCTCCCATTTTGACCTCCAGAAAAAATAAAAAATAGCCCTCTTTAAAACCAATAAAACAGACCTTGATGGCATAAAAACAGCACTGACAAACAACAGTAATGGTAAAATTACAGTCTTGACAACTAAAACCTTGCCGTCCATTGTTAATTCCCGTAAACTCCACAGACCGATCTTGCTTTTGACTTTCCCTACCACCCTCTCCCAATTCCTACTCCCCATCCCATTTCTATCAAAGTTTATTCCCAAGATCTTTATTTCATCTCTACGAATTGTGATTCCCACATTTTCCTCTTCACTCCAGTTTCCATATTGCATCAGCACACATTTGTTTTTATTCAGCTTGGCCCCTGATGCTCCGCAAAACTGGGTTGTCACCTCCAAGCTATTTCTGACTCCCTTATAATCTGTACAAAAGACATTTACATCGTCCATGTATAGTAGAGTTCTCACCTCTTGGGCGCCACTCCCAGGGATTTTAATGCCTTCAATCCCATTCTCCATTCTTAAGGCTTGTGCCAGTGGTTCTATGCAGCAAACAAAAAGGAGTGGGGATAACGGACAGCCTTGGCGAACACCGCAATTCACATTAACCACATTTGACATGCTTCCATTAATCATTATTCTACTTCCTATACCCTTATATAATAACCTTACCCAAGTGAGGAACCTGGTTGAAAGCCCCATCTTTTGTAGTACTCTAAACATATACTCATGAGAGACACGATCGTAAGCTTTCTCAAAATCCAAGTTTAAGACCGCTAATCCAATATTCCTCTCTCTCGCATAACCTATGGTATCTCTAATCAGTATTAGGCTGTCCGTGATCCTCCTCCCTGCCACACCACAAGCTTGATCTGGATGAATGACTTCACTCAGGACAGATTTTAATCGAAGCGTTAAACACTTGGAAAACAGTTTAAGATCACAATTCAATAAAGTTATCGGTCGCCAATTTGCCAGGTCTGTGCGATCATTCTTTTTGAATAGTAAGATCACAACTCCCGTCTTAAAGCTGTCCGGCAGATCTTCTAAAAACTCAAATTCTTTAAAAATGGTTAAAAGATCCAATGCTAAAATATCCCAAAAGGCTCTATAAAACTCAATGGGTAGACCATCCAACCCTGGAGTCTTGCCCATTTTGAAGGTCTTCAAACTTTCTATTAACTCTTCTACAGAAAGGCCTTTTGATAACACAGTATAGTCTTTTACACTCTTTGGAATGACTTGAACAAATTTTTCTAACAAATCCTTAGACACTTGTTTCTTTCCAAACAACTCCCCATAGAAATCCTCAGCTACAGTCAACATGTCTTCCATACAAGTTTGCAAAAGCCCCTCTCGTCCCTTCAATGCTGACATTAGTCCCCTCCCTGCAACCCTTTTCTTGAAAAAGAATCTTGTACATTTTTCACCTTCTTCAAGCTCTTTCACTTTGCTTTGAAACATGATTTTTTTAATCTTTTCTCTAGAGAGATTTAAAAGCTCATTCTTTAATGCCTTGATTTCCTCACTGAAGTCCCACCCCTCTTCTAATAACTTAACATACCTCTGCAATCTCTTTTGTAATCCGTTTTCAACCCTTCGTATCCTAGCCTGTTTTCTCCTCCCCATCTCTATGAAGAATGCTTTTGTACGCTCCTTCACCTCCTCCCACCACTGTGCTCTTGAGCCAAACAGGTCATACAAAGACTGCCATTCCTTATATCTTTCCCTGAACCTGCTCCTCACTTCCTCATCCTCCAGAAGTGAAATATTCAGCTTCCACACACCCTTCCCCACAGTAACAGCCTTTGGAATAGCAAGTGTACATGATAGTAAACAATGGTCAGAGAAAAAAACAGGGGTTAAGCCTGCAGTTGTGCAAGTAAAGTCACGTATCAAAACAAAATCTATCCGTGACGCTTGGGTCCCATTAGACTTGTGCCACGTGAAGCCTGCCCTCCCCTGACTATGAAGTTTGAGGGCATCTTTCAGTTTAAAATCTTTACATACCGTTTGCAATAATATTGATGATTTATCAAATTGGACCTGTCTCTCACCCCTCATTCTGCCTTCTCTTTCTAAAAGGCAATTAAAATCCCCAGCTAAAACCAGTGGTTCCCATCCCAATAAATATTCTCTCAATTCCTGAATTAGGACATATCGGTCATGTGGGCAACTCGGACAATACACATTTAAAAGTTTAAATTTGACATTCATGAAACCCAGATACACCACCAGTGCTCTCCCTGGTTTCACTACAAGGTACTGACGTACCTCTACCATCTTATTTTTAATTAAAACAGCTATACCGTCAGATTTATTCTCATTGGACCCACTCCAAATTGATGTGCCCAATGTCCACAGTTCTTCCATATCCTTATAGCTGTTTTTAAAAGGTAATCCACACTCCTGTAACAACATAATATCAGCATTTTCCTTACTCACAAATGATAATATAGTCCTTGCCCTTAACTTGGATCGAATGCTTCTCACATTTATGGACACAATGTTCAGAGCCATACTTAAAGTTAGACCAGGGGAGACTAAAAGCTCTGGCTAGAATCATTCAGTCTGTGACACCTACTGTACAGGCCTTTTTCTTTTTCCATTTGCTCTCCTTGCCTCCTCCTCCACCATCAATAGGATGGTTCTCCACCTGCCCTTCTTGAGTCTCTAGTTCTAAAGCTGGATCAGTAGGATTGGAGAGAACTAATCCCATGGGAGAACCTGCCATCTGAGGACTCTGAAAATGATCTTCCCTCACTTTTCCCACTCGGAGTTAGATCACTTTCTAAATCAGATGTCTCAGCGGACCTTTTAGACTGCACCCTCTGTTCTGTACATTCCATTTGAGCACTTTCAGTCTCCACGGGTGGCAGACGACCAGGAGAGATGCTACCAATCAATTCAGAGTCCCCCTCACTTTCCACATCATTATCATTCTCTTCTACCTCAGCCTCATCTCCTTCACTCCATTCTGAACCCTCGCTCTCTTTTCCACTACTTTCTTCAACGTCAACCACATCCAGTTCCTGATCCAGAACCACTGCTCCAGCCCTAAATACCTCTTCAAACTCTTCCTGTTTTTGCATCGGTCTTCCCAGTTTTGTTCTATTTGCAAAGGAATTTGGACAGTCTTTAAACACATGACCTTCACACTCACAGAGATTACATTTCCTCACGCTTGTACATTCAGTATATGCATGTCCAATTTCCTTGCACTTACTACACACCACCTTTGTACAGGCATCCACAAAGTGACCCAGCTCCCCACACCTCCTGCACAGTTTTGGCTGCCCTTGGTAGAACACAAGGCCTCTATTTTCACCTAATCCAATCAAAGAAGGAATGGGTTTAAATCCACCATAACCATTTTTGTCTTCATGCAACGAAACAGGTACTCTCCATGCACAATTCCAGATGCCATCATCATCCAAGACTTTCTGAGGCTCACCTTTCACTAAACAATACTTAGACAACCATGTCACAATATCTTCCATCATCACCATCTCATTAAACATACGAACAATCACAGTCCTATTAGAAAGATCCGTCAGCTTCTGCCATTCAAACATTCTAATCAGACCCACATCTTTTTTCTCTTCTATTTTTCTCCAAAATTCTTCCAATAACTTTGCCGATTTGAAACTAATGTCAAAACCAATTCCCTTTGGCAGAGTAATTAAACAATTAACATCTAATGCCTTAACCTTTAACTCTTTCTGTAACACCTTCCTTGAAAAGTCCAACCGTGAAATATCACCCGAGTGAGCCGAGCCCTCACCTCTCTTATACACCAAACGTGCGCAAAAGTAACAGCGCATGCCGACTCTACAGGCCGCCATGGCCATTACAAATGTGTCAAAAGCAAACTAAACCTAAACCGAAACCTCATCTGTGCACCAAAGCCCCCGAAACCCTATTCCCTTAATCTTACACTTATACAAAAAAACTCCACTCCCGACTTCTGGGTTTAACCCTTTACATCTCCAACACTGGTTAGAGACTCAGTGTGTCCCAGGCTCAGCAGTTATATAGGACAGGACTCAGCGAGCTGCAGGTGAAACTCGTTGTTCTGCGCTCCCCGTGCTGAATGCGTATCTCCTCCCTCCAGACTCATCAAACTCCCTTTACTGTCTTCATACAGTACATCCCTCTTAAATCCTAGAAACACAGAAACTCTGGGGCGTTTCTGTGAGTCAGTACTGGGTTTCTCTGTTCGAGGTTACAAGCAGAAACAATAAAAGCGCTGAAAGCAGGAAGTTATTTCTGCTCGTAGGCATAAACGTGTAAAAATAAATTTTCTGATTCCTAAAACCTAATAAAATCCATGTAAGTCTCTTTTTCGTCCCCAATGCACATAACTGAATATAAACCAGTCACGTTCAGCTACTTTTCTGATGTATATGAATACACTAGTTCTGGCGTAGCTGTTACAACAAAGATACTTACGAACTATTTTTTCATACGAGCCCTTGCCGTTTTTAAATTGAATATTTTTTTCATTTAAGTAAATCACACGAAACACCAGCAACACTCATCGTAAGCATCTGACCAGTCACATTCCTGAATTTTAAACCCATTTAGTATTTATTTTAACTTGTTTTATTTTTTTTTTAATTTTACACACCTGTTTTAAGTATTCATGCCATTTTTAGCATATTGTAGTTTTACAGATTTTTTTCAAACATTTTATTTTTTAAATCATATCAACCCATTGTAACTTCCCATTGATAATTCCTGAGCTTTATAACTGTGTATTATTTCTTTTTACCTTGTTTTAATTTTTTCATTATTTAATAGAGCTTTTTAATATATTGTGAGTATTTTAGTGTCATTTTAAAATAGCACTATCAATGCTCCTGACTTTTAAACCTGTATTTATTCTGACATTATTCTCTCCACCTGCAGATGAGGGATTTATTTGATTTTAAATTTGTTGATTTGGGGGGCAAATGTACATTCATTTCCTTGTATCTCCAGTGGGAACCTTTTTTTGGATGAATTGTATTTTTGGATGAATTGCAATCTTTACTTCAAGGCCTTCAGACTGATATAGAAATGACGGGAGATTTAAATGACACATTTGACAAATCAGACAGGAACAGCATAACATCTAAAATAGCAGAACCCTCTAAAGTACTGAAAAATTTCAGGCACATTCATAATAAATAAAATTAATTTAATTTGAAGCATAAAATTTGCTTTTATTTTTTTACCTCACCTAATGTTATTGCATTAACGAGGCTGAAGTTGGCTTCTTATTCGCCAGCTTCTTCGCGTTTTCCGTTCCATCTTAAGTGCTGCTGCTGTGATGTTATGCCACCTTTAGCCTGTAGATGGCTCTCTACAGTCATTTTTAAAAATACTTATCCGGATGTATTACTGAACATATCCTCAGTAAAGGGGAATATGTAAGTATAGACTGTCCAAATTGCATTTTTGTATGAAACACATTTCAGAAACACAACTCACAATAAAACAATCTGGCATGTTATACAACTAGTAAATAAGACAAAGGCAAAACATAAGTTCACTGTCACTTTCTGGATATTTTCCACGACCTTGGATTCTGATCATAAAAAGTCTCAAACTCTTGCATTTTGCAAGAAATTTTAATATAGCAGTTTTAAATGGGACATTTAGAACATGGCATATGAGAATATATGGTTAACTGAGGATGAGCAGGGTGTGATCGCACTTTCTGCTTATTGCTGTGAACCTACCTCCTGGTTATAAAAATGTCTAAAAATTCTGACACAGATGTGTGAGAGACAATGGAAAAGACTATCAAAATCCTGAATTTCAGGACATTTTACTGTACCGTTTTTTAAATACGACCCTCTAAACATTGCATGAGAGAATACATTGGCAAATGGTAAATGCAATGTTTGCTATATTGCTAGGGCCCTCCCTCCTGATTTTAAAATCGTCTCATTTCTGACATCAAGGTGTGAGACACAATATAACAGACTGTCACAATCCTGAACTTCAGGACATTTTACTGTACCATTTTAAAAATATGACCCTCTGAACATGGCATGTGAGAAAATGGCATGTGAGAATGCATTGGGAAAAGGTGAATGCAATTTCTGCTGATTACAAAATCGTCTCACAATTCTGACACTGAGGTGTGAGACACAATGTAACAGGCACTCATAATCGTGAAGTACAAGAGATTTTACTGTTACGTTTTTTTTTAATAATGACCCTCTGAACACAGCATGTGGGGATTTATAGTCAACAAAATAGCACAGATTCTGCCAATTTGCTTTGTCACTCCTTCCTCGTTACCAAAACATCTTAATATACCGAGACTAAGGTAAATATCGGAGTCAACCGATACTGATCAGGTTCTGCTGCTGCTGAGCCCTCACCCTTCACCATAAGGTCCAATTCCCCAAGCCTGCTGACCATATATGTCCATCCCTTCTCATCAAAACTCGTATTTTCACAGGGTAACCTTCAGAAATCGCAGTACAGAATGAAAAAAAAAACTCGATCTCGGCCGCTGTTGGTGATTAAATGAATGTCCAGAAATTTTACAGAGTGTATCACTTTCATAGAGACCGAGAAGTCTCCACGACCAGTCTTGTACCGCAATGAAATACAGAGCCCGTAGGGGGCAGTAGGCTCGCAAATATAGCTCACTGTGTATATAATGAAGAAGCAGAGATTAGTTCCTCATCTGCATGTTGCAGAGCCTTACGCTACTCGTACCAGCAACTGGGGTTTGATCCCTGCACGGGCGATTAGTTGAAAGACCATTTAGCCAGCTGGCTTTTTATTTTGATCTCACTAAATTGAGATCTTGAAACCAAAATAGTTAGAAATATGGAACACAACCATTGTTCCCCAAGAAGGAAAGCTGTTTTGTACTGACATCACTCCTTTTTATTTAACCCAGATTGTGAAGACAACTCCCTCCTATCAAAGAAAAATGTTACTCAAAAGTTGGAAAGCACATCGCGATCCATTCAAAGCTGCTTAGTGTTTCGCAAGCAAATCATTTCAGGGAAGAAATTTAGTGAACTACTTTTGTATTTTCACTCATTGAATTTGATATTTGTACTCTGCATTCTCAGCAATAATATTTCAAAATTACAGTTAGGATTTATTGGAAAACTTCACAAGCATTATTAGGTTAGGACTTTAAAATTGTATTTTAATATCTTGGTATATTTACATTCATTTTGATATAGATATAACCATAAATGTTGTTAAGCATATTGTACTTTTGTCATACTTTTTAAAACATTTTAGCTGAGGATGCACGGCGACTATTATACCTTGTATAGTTTTTTCTCGAGTTCTACCATGGATATTTTATACGATCCATTAGTTTCATGCTCTTTTGAATTTTCCTTCACTTATAGAAAAAGTTCAATGTTGTTCTTGTGGCTGTGCTCCACATCTATTGACTTGTAAATAGCACCGCCCTATCGCCTGTCTAATGGTGCCATTTTGAAAAAATCATAAAAAATAAAGAAAGGGGCCACAGCCACAGCAAGGTTGTCTAAGGTTAGGGGCCCTGCCTGGTGTGTAAAACACTTGGTTTCAGCAGTGTGGCTGTTGTACTTGAAATGCTATTGAGCCATGAAGAAGACCCACCTATCCCAGTGTATTGCCTGTAGTGTTATCTTCAGAAAATCATTTAAAAAATAAAGAAAGGTTCCACAGCCCAAAACAAAGCTGGGAAAAGTCAGAGGACCTGCTTAGTGTCCAAAACACTTACTTGCAGCATTGTGGGTGCTGTGGTTTAAATGCTATTGGTTTGTGAACAGAATACCCCTATCCCAGTGCATTGTGCCACATTAAATAAAAGCACGAGAAAAAGTGATTCAGAACACAAAGCTGTGTCAGTGTTCTGTGTAAAAAGTCGGTTTGAACATCATGGGAGCTGTTTTTAATAAGCTGCTGCGTAAAGAATATTTTAATCTTCCTGCTGTCAGTAGTATTGTGAATATAGTTGACCCTTACCTGAATTAAAACAGGGCGTAAAGGAAGGGTTTCAGAAATCAAACAAAGCTTTATTCCCGTGCTTACAGTCTGGGTAATTGGAGACTGAGCTGTTCTGCTTCCTATGGTCATATACGGGTTTTTCGCATGAAGCCGTATTGAACAGTATTTCTCGCGTTGTGAACGTGTGCACACAGCGGTCCCCTCGGTTCCAGTTTGTGCGTAATTACACATCGATGAAAAAACGGAGGTTTAAAAAAAGATAATTAGCTCACTGATAGTTTGATGTAAAGGCTGTAGAAATATCCATAAGTCGTGGTCTTTAAGATGCATTTGGTTTGACGGTGTTCTGTGCTTCCATTGCGAAGATATGGACAAAACAATATTCGAGCATGGTAAAAAAAATGTTATAAAAACGACAAAGTGAATGCTATTCAGGGGCCAATGCTATTCGATGTGAATTGAATGCTATTCAACTCGCCAATGCTATTCAGGGGTGGAAAAGGGTGGAGCCGTGTGTGTCTTGGTAACTCGCCGTGATCGTATAGTGGTCAGTATTTTGCGTTGTGGCAACAACCTCGTTTTGAATCCGGGTCACGGCAGAATAGGGGCATCTGCTTTTACTACATGCACGAATGAAGGCAAAAAAAAGCCAATCGATGTGAACAAACGGCGCTTTACAGAGGAGTACTGCCTGACTGGATCGTTGATGAACAACAGAGGCCACTCCGACCTCTTCTCTATTTTCTTCAATGACTTACTAAGGATCTTCTTCACATTCACCCATGCAGGGGAAGCCAGTTACACCAAAGCAAACAGGAAAGTGCATTTCAAGCAGAGACCAGGAGGGACCTGTTTACACCGAGAGTGGTCGTAGTATGGAACAATGCGCCCAGCCCTGTTGCTGGAGTCGATTCTTGATGAGATCTTGGGCTCACTAAGAGGCCCCCGCTGGATGCTAATCTTTCTGTTGTTCTTGCAGGTGTTGCGCTGCTTTTGAGCCAACAGAGCTCATCTTGGTCTGTCAGCACAGCCCAATTGCAAATGATCGGCTCCGCTTGTATGGTACAGCGCTTGCTTTGCATGCGGGAGGTAGCAGGATCAATTCCCGCATCCTCCAGGTGTGTGCTTAGAGCTTGATGTGCCGAAAGGTGTCCTTCAGCCTGTGGTCACGCCTTGCATGGAGAGCATTGTGCAGCTGTCAAGCGTTTCGCAGCCACGCCCCCTTTTCATCTTCTCTCTGGCTTAAGCGTCACTCCGCCACTCTCTCTTGACATTTCATGTCAGCATGTCAGAAGTCCGAGTGACATTTTTAATGGCTGAGTGAGGGCACGATGCTGAAGCAGAGAGGCCACTTCAGCCACAGAGACTTGTGCTAGGTGAGATCTGAAAGACGGACTCGCAACAGAAACAGACCAAAAATGTATCGGTGAGATCAAAAGGCAAATGAAACATTCAGCAGAGAGCGTCTAAAGATTAGGGAACGGGTGACTGAAATCCATGTGAGGCAAACTTTCCGGTGTGTGTACTGCAGCTGGGCTTGTTGGCGTAATTGGTAGTGCGTCAGTCTCGTCATCTGAAGGGCCTGAGTTTGATCCTCACACGGGGCAGGGCTGCTTCCTCTCTTGCTCTTTTCAAACACTTGCGGCAACTGTTCGCTCATAACCACGTCTGGAATGCGTGACCTTTACACGGGCGAGAAGCAACGCTGCATCCCTTTTCTAAAGAACATTCACATTCAGAAATAAGTCAAGAAATTTGCCATTACTTTCGTTCGCACTGCTGTCAGCCTGCCCATGTTGCCAAAGAAAGATTCACTCGGCGTCAACTTGACAGAACAGCGATCACTTGAAAACAATGTTCCACACTCCGTAAGCAAGAACTTCAGTGTTTGCAGTCACCCGATATGCTGATAGTCAAAGGAGTGTAAAACACGAAGCGTCAAAAGACAAGATGAGTTGATGGAAAGAGCGTTGAATTGATGAGCACAAAAGTTCAGCTCATACAATAGGCAACGAAGGTCCCAGTGTCGTCATCGCACTTGAAAGGACTGCCTTGCAGACCAAGGGCAGTGGGAGGTTGCTGTTTTGAGACGGAGGCATTGGGATGGTGGGCCGAGATCTATTCTTCTTAAGGAATTCTTCATCGTGAAAGATCGGTTATCCAAAGAACTCAGGGAATCATGTGCTACTGAAGGGAGTGAAGTGCTGAAACACATGACATGCCCCCCTGATCTCAGATGCACAATTCTGCTGCAACATGCACAGCTACCGTCCACACCAGGCAGTGGGGCTTCAGCAGAATTTGCTACGCCACCTGCAATTACATATCCAGCTGCACACATATACATGGCCCTTCTGTCCTTTTCAGGATCTCAAAAAAAAGCATAGCGTGGTTTTCCTGCCACCTGATTGACCTCATCTCCCTCAGAATGTGACCCGCCACATTCATTTCTGAAGCAGGACAGAGGCTAACGGACATGTCAGAACAGTGAGGTTCAACGATCTCTCCAAAATATTGTGGTTGTAGTGGAAGAGATATGTTTTAAATTGTACCTTGGTATTTCAAACTCTCTCTAGAATGTTATCCATTTCTATTTTATTTTGACAGGAACTGTTAAAAGGCTAATGACACTAGATGAAAAGAGAAGAAAGAAAACACAACGTTTCAGCCGTGGAGCCTTCTTCAGGTGTGAGGGCTCCACGGCTGAAATGTTGTGTTTTCTTTCTTTTCTTTTAAGCATGGAATAGACCTATTACTTGTTCCTTTGCAGCCTACACATGGTGATGCAGCTCCCCACCTGAACTGCTAATGATACTAGATGTCTGGTAGTTTGTGGTACTTGGTTATTGTCTTATGTTTGCTCAAACTGCATATGTGTTGTAGCAGCGAGGCTTATTAATAAGAAAGAATTAAGTGTTCTGAGCCTTCCCAAATGAGGCCCCAGCTCTGTTCATCTCTGTGGTGCAGCCACAGAGAAACTATTCATGCAGGCTGATTTAAGGTTTCCTTTAATAAGGGACAGCTCCCAAAGGGGGATGCACTTAGCTAAGCCTGGCTATCATGATCAATGGTCATCCATTGGCGCCTATCTGTCTAGGGAGTGCCAGATGGACATCTGGACTGCATTCCTAAGTGTCAGGAGTAAATGACTCATATCTCACCTTGATCAACCAATCAGGGACTGGTAGGACTCTGATGCCCATGGAACTTTCAGCCAATAGACGAGCTGAAGTTCCTCCAGGTAAAAACAGGCAACACAGAGAGCCTGAGAGACTTTTTGGGAGAATTCTGTGGACTTTTCTAAAGGGAATTCAAAGGAGAATTCCAGGGCAGGATGACCCAGGAGCAGAAGGCTCCCAAGGGCAGGACATTCTCGCAGCGCGCCTCCTGACCATCCTGAGACTCAGCCCGGACAACCCCGGAACGGCCAGTGTGTCTGAGTGCCAGAACTTTCCTTTGTTCTAAGAGTCTAGAGCGGAGGTTGCCAGAGAGTAACCAGAGGATCCACCCGAGGTTAGCACCACCTGCAGGCCTCGTGAACAGGTCAAAACTGTGGACAGCTGAATCACTATTCAGAACTAGCTCTTCATCAGGAACGAACCGGTCCTCTTCCTGACTTGCTGGGACCCACAGTCATCTTTTCTCCTGTGCGTAAACTTTGCTAGTTAAAGCCAACACTTACTAGCCGGTCAGTGAGCATCAGCAGCGCACCGTCGCAAGCCGCACAGCACAGCCTGGCACCGAGCCAGAGAGCGCGGATTGGACAGTAACAGCCTGCAACTGTTTCTTTGTGCCCGCAGGAGATCTGAATCCCCAGAGACTGGATGAGTATTCAACTTCAATGCATTACAGCTCGAGAATTCAATTGTTATCCCAACCAGTTGATATCAATTTAATTCCTTAGAGTTATGTACTTGTTTTGAGTATCTAATGTAAAAGTTATAACCAAGTGCATTTACGAAACGGTCTTAATGAATGATATACTGAACGTATGTCCTCTTGATATATGTAACTCTTTGTAACTGATTGAATATATACCTTTTGTATTCTGATAACCCTCTCAATAAGATCTGTTAGGTTTATATGCATATTCTATGTATTAATAAATGTATCCTCGTGTATTAGTACCTGTGTGTGTGCATTGTTTGAGTTATATCCCATGGTTGGATTCTAAAGCCATCAAAAGAATCAATTTTGTGATTTACTGCTACAATTAATAATTGTCTCAGTAAATGCCCAAACCCTACAGAACTGATGCCTTCAGAGAGCACACTACAGTGTGATTGCATATTTTTGTGTATTTTCATATGTCAATATTTAATTCACTCACATTCCTGTATGCTTGGAAGGAAGGCAGATTGGATTTGGCACAGGACGCCTGCTCATATATGTTGATCTTTGTTGGGCTGGAAAAACAATGATAAAAAGTGTATGAAAAAAGCTCTCCCCAACATTTCCCTTCTCTTGGCCATGGTTACACTGCCCTTTCTTTCCGTCTTTTGTCCTTCTACAAAGATTCCAGGGCTCTTTATCCACCATAATATCAGAAGCCAAAAATAGCCATCTAATGTGTAAAAAGCATTTGTAATGTTGGTAGCTGGAAGAGGTTAAGTATGTTTGCAAGACCTAGTTGATTACACCACAGACTTACCTTGTTTTTTTTTTTCTCTTTTAAAGGCTGTGCTGGACTGTACCACTATCATAGAAGATTTTTTTCAAGACACATCGCAGTTCCATAGTAGAATTTATCAATAGTAGAATTCCATAGGACATTATTTATCAACATCTAACATTACCCAGTGTGAGACTCTGCCAGTAAACCTCAGAGCATTGTGTTCTCCACTGGTGAAGATGGCTTTCTGAAGTCATGAAATCCACTGCTGGGATGCCTGAGAGACAGTGATTGAATCCTGGCTGGAATTAGGCTCTCTGTTAGTGTTGATCTGTGGGAATTATGTGGTAAAAAGGGAAAACTCCTTTACTTTAGTCACTTTGAAAGTTCAAATGTACAGATCTTCAGAAACCCCAGTCTGAAGGATGAAGCAGGTTCTGCTCAAGGAGTTGGCTACGTTTTGCTCCATTCAATCCAAGCAGATAGTCCAACATTTGCCTTCTCTTGGCCATGATTACACTGCCCTTTCTTTCATCTTTGTACTTCTACAAAGATTTCAGGACTCTTAATCCACCATAATATCAGAAGCCAAAATTAACCTTCTAACATGTACAAATCATTTGCAATGAAAGGAGGTGGAAGGGTTTAAGAATGTTTGTAAGACCTGGTTGATTACCACACATAGACATACTTTGTCGTCAGTTTTTTTTTTCTCTTTGAAAGGCTATAGGAGGGGTGTGATGGACTGTACCACTATCATAAAAGATGTTTTTCTTCTAAGGACACTTCTGTAGCGGCAAGGCGTATTTAAAATACAGGAATTAAGTTTGCTGCTCCCTTGCCAGTCCCTCTCTCCCTCATCTCAGTGCAGCTGGATACAGAGAGGCCATTCCATCTGGTTCACATTTAAGGTGTTTTTCTAGCTGATAGAGTTTCCTGATAAGGAACAGCTCCCAAGGCTGAGATTCACCAGCCACCCTAATAAGTGGTCATCTCTGGCGCCTTACTGTCTGGGAGATTCCATGGGAGAGGCTCATCCCAAGGTTTACAACCCTAAGGTCAGAGGTCACTGTTACTCATCCTCCACCTCAATCAGCCAATCAGGAACTGGTAGGGCAGGGTAACCCCACGTGGGTCTCGAATGCCCGCGGAACTTTAAGCCACTGAACTACCGTAGTTCCTACAGATACAACAGGCAGCACGATGCCCAGAAGGTGCCCCTCCAGGACGTTCCCAGACTCAGCTCGGACAATCACGTGACGGCCAGTGTGTCCGAGTGCCAGGACTTAACTTTGTTTTAAGAGTCGAGAACGGAGGTTGCCCATGCATAACCAAAGGATCCGCCCGAGGTTAGCCCAGCAGCAAGCCCCGTGAACCGCCGGTACTCCACCTTCAAAGCTCGCCTGATCAACGAGTGAACTACGGTTGGAACTGTCGACAGCTGAATCTCAGGATTCAGGACTAGCGCTACATCGGGAACGAACTAGTCTTCTTCCCATCTAAAGAGTGTGACTGGCTTGGACCCGCAGTCACTTTCCATGTGCACAAGCTCTGCTAGTTTCAGCCAACACTAACTAGCCGGTCTTCAAAGAGCATCAGCAGCGCATCACAGCAGGAATCTCTCCATCCTCTCCTTCTCGCCAGCCGCACCGGCCACTGCCTGGCACCGAGCCAGAGAGTGCCGATTGCACACAGCAACAGCCTGCCACTGCTTCTTTGTGTCCGCGGGAGATCTGAATCCACACAGATCGGATGAGTATTCAACATTCTGCATTACAGCTCGAGAATTCAATTGTTACCTCAACCACAATTGATATCAATCTAATACCTATGAGTGATGTACTTGCTTTTGAGTATCTAGTGTAGAAGTTGTAATCCCAGTTCATTTACGAAACAGTCTAAATGAATGGTATACTGAATGTATGTCCCTCTTGGTTTGGAACTCTTCATGATTTAATATATACCTTTTGTATTCTGCTAACCCACACTCTTAAGATCTGTTATGTTTATATGCACATTTTATGTATTAATAAGTGTATTAGTATCTGTGTGTGTGCGTTAATGAGTTAACCCGCAAGGTCGGTTTAATAGCCATCAGAGAATCATTTTGTGACTTACTGCTACAATTAATAATTGTCCCAGTAAATACACAAAACCCCTACACACGCATGGAAACCAATATGTACCTGCTAATCCAGAATGCAGCAGAGAACAGTTGGACAGAAGGTTAGTATCTGTCGATACTGCATCACAGAAGTCAGTCTCTTCCCCCTCATTATGCAGGCTGACTTGTTCACGATGAACTGTCCTCCAGTGACAGTCAGCTGCAATCACTGACTCAGACATGGTCTTGATACACTGATGGCACTTTGGCTGATTTGGTTAACATGGTTTCCTCTTAAACAGGAGATGCTTAAATCCCAGCAGTGCTTTTCTTCCTGTCTTGTCTTACAAAATGTATCACTATGGATGATTACGTACAGCTTGATTTTGTTTAACGCAAGTTTTCATTTTCTTTCTGGAACAACTTGCTTTTCATGAAATTCATACAGCTTGTGAAAGATGAAATACAAATCTTGCCTTGTATATCGCAGGCTGGTAAGAAAAAAGCATTATTTTCTTTTTTTTAAGTTTGCAAATGGAGAAAAGGGACACACGTGAGTCTCTGTTAATTAAAAGGTTAGTGGTTTGAGCCCACCCAGAAATGCACTTCTCATTATTGCAATGTAAACCTCATCTCTACTTATTCGGATTTCTTAGCAAAACCTTAACCCACTTGATATTTGCAAGAAATGTGAATGTTTTTGTTAAACAATTAAGTATGTAAGTCAATATCACTGGGAATGGCCAATAATGACCAACATTCAAGGACATCATATTCAGCCAAGGACTTTGATCTTCGAACGGCTAGCAGAAGAATTCATTTATGCTCTCGATGCATCCTTAGTTAGAATATTTAAAATTACGACACAGATTTGTTGGAGAACTTGACAAGCAAAAAAGACAGTTGGACAGCATGATTATGCTAGGACTGTACATTTGTATTTTAATACTTTTGTATATTTATCTCAATTGTAATATACATGTAACCATAAATGCTGTTCTATGTAAATACATTTTGTTATATTTTATCATATTTTAGCTGAGGGCACAAGGGGGTCTATTATACCTTCCGAAACTTCCAAGACAACTATAACAGAGGCTCATATTTTAATATAATTTGCTTTAAAAGAAAAACACAATTTGTACGATATCATCCCTCAATATCGACGTTCAAATGAAGGATTTAAAGAAGCAACAGCGATAGGAGAGTACATTGATTTTGGACCAATGTTTGCATCTGAACAATCCTTCCTCTTGGAAAGAAGAAAAAACAGGTATGTTTTGAGTCTCATGATGATGCTCTTCTGGAAAAAAAAAAAACAGTGCAAATTTGTTTCGGATGTATTTTGGATAAAATTATCATCGAAAATAAATTTGATCAGTTGAATGCAGTCGAAACTTTTGACATTTTATATGATGACAGGACGTACATTTAGGACTCAGTACCGATAACGCTGCTGATATTGATGGAGTAGAAATTAAGTGTATTGGCAATTTTATCTGAGGCAAGAAGTACTAGAACACCTCCTATAAAAATGTTAGGATTCAGAGCAAGAAATATTTTTCCACTTCACCCAATGGTATTGCATTAACGAGGCTGAAGCTGGCTTCTTATTCGCCAGCTTCTTCTTCTGCCTTAAATGCTGCTGCTGTGATGTTATGCCGCCTTTCGCCTGTAGATGGCTCTCTACAGTAATTTTTAAAAGTACTAATCGGGATGGATTACTGTATTTATCCTCAGTAAATGGGAATATGTAAGTAGTGACTATCCAAATAACATTTTTGTGTGAAACACATTTCAGAAAATTGTAAACCAATTTTCAAAACTCACAATAACACAAACACAATAAGTAAATAAGACAAAGGCAAAACATAAGTTCACAGGCTCTTTCTGCATATTTACCACGACCTTGCCTTCTGATCATAAAAAGTCTTAAAATCTTGCATATTACAAGAACTTTTTAATATAAATGGGACATTTAGAACATGACATATGAGAATATATGGTTAACCGAGGATGAGCAACGGGTGATTGCACTTTTTGCTTCTTGCTATAAACCTACCCCCTGGTTATAAAAACATCTAAAAATTCTGACACTGAGGTGTGAGAGACAATGGAACAGACTATCAAAATCCTGAACTTTAGGAAATTTTACTGTGCCATTTTTTTAAATATGACCCTGTGAACATGGCATGTCCCTCCTTCCTCATTACCAAAACATCTCAATGTTCCGACACTACAGATGCAGCCATTCAAAATGGGTGAGGTATTTCGCAGCATACCCCGGTGGGCGTGTCGCAGTATCACGCGGTATCACGCAGTTAACGTGCGTCACGTGGTTAACTATCCGGCGTCGCCTTGTAAAACCGCCAGGGGGAGCTTAACCTCTCATGTACAGCATTTGAACCTTTAATTTTGAACTGTGTATTACAGCATGTTAATCATCAGTCATTAAAATGTTGGTATATTTTATGAAAGCAAGATTGCTCAGTTGGACAAAAGTACACAACCTACCTTTATCAGAAATATTTATGCATCAAAGCCTTTACTGAAGATATTACTAATAGTATTAATAATGAATGACTTTGGACAAGCTGTATACTCAAAGTATAATTTCTTTAGCACATTTGTACAAGCACTTGGAATCTGTCCAAGCCATACTTTGTCAGGCATTTTGTTTTACTTCAACGGGCATAAAAACTTCCTTGCTTTTAACAGGGCGTTTCATAATTTCTAACTACGAAAATGATTTAAAATGAGACACCTATCATTCAACTAGAGCTTAAAATATCACAAGGATCCTCAAGAGCACAGCAAATAGTGTATTAAAAGACACTTGTATTTATCAACGCTTTCTTTTCCGTATACCAGATTTTATGGAACCACTGCAGAGGGGTGTCAAATGCGGCACTTTAAAGGAAAAATACACACCGGTATTCCATCCAAGTACTTAACTAGCATGTGAAATAGCGTGTGAAAAAGTGGTAGTATTAAGCTTTTCTGCTAATATAATATGGAATCGCGTATCTAAAGAATTTAATAACGGTATTCGTGTGCTGCGACAGGGCTGTGTAGGGCTGTTTCGCCTGCCTGTTCGTGCAAGCTGTCTTGTAGCCAACTGGTCTATGTGCGTGACTACCAACTGGCAGGTTGTGTGTTTGAATCCAGCTGGTGCTGGACTTTTCTTTTAACAAACATTTCTTCGAAAAAATAGGTAAGCGATATTATGAACAATCAATTGACTTTTATATTTCAAAATATCGCAACATGATCGATATTTGCGATATTTTGAACATATCTTCCCTTCTGACAGTGGTTCCTGCTTCTAGTGTGTGTGTGTGCAACAGAGTACATTTTTATAGAGAAATGGAGGCTGGACAGTATGTGTTACAATATAAACATTTATATTGATTTAAATCGTGTATGATTTAAATCGCAAACGTGTGTTTAATTATGTGTTTTTTAATCATAATCAGGCTAATGCATTTCTACATTTTCTGTATGAACCAGCTTAGAGGTTCATACAGAAAGACAGCTTGTGTTTAAATTGAGTGTAAGGTAATTTATGCTTCTAAAGTCATGGTCAGCATTTATTGTACTGTGCTGTAAACTTTTTCTGTGCCTAGTCACATTATTTTATAGCGTTTTTATTGTGTTATTAAATCCGGTGGCGCTGTGTGTTAGTTTCCTGACTCCCGTTATTTAAACTGCAACACTGATCATTCATCTCTAAATAAACTTTATTTTATATAGCGTTTTAACCGAATAGGTAATTAGATTGCTCATAAACCTAATCGCTTTTTCTACATAAACACAGCGTGATTGCTCTCTGAAAATGCTTTCCGTTAAAGCGATTCTATTGAGGGAGTAGCCCAGCTACCACTTAACACTGTACTTCCTACTTTGAATACCTGTGAGAATGGTTTAATTCGTCACAGCCAGCACTCCGGGAGTTCATATTGCTTGATTAATTTTAAAAACTAAGTTATAAATGCAAACGCTTCCTCGGTGCGCTGCTCTGGTACGCTGGGTCTTACACAGTGCCTGTCGGCAGTAAGCGTTACAATATACATACCCAACACTGCTTGTACCCATCTGTCATGCAAATAAAACACCTTGAATTGAATTGAATTGAGGGAGAGAGGGGGGTAGTGGGACAGAGATACTGTAGACAGACTCAAGGCAAATAAGATACTTATGGGTACGCAGGCATTCACGACAGCAACATACGAAATGTTTGCACGTATTGTATAGTTAAGTTATTACTTGGTTTTCAAAGTGCAACGAAATACAATATTGTTGTTGCTGCTGTTCTGGTTGTTTTTATCCCGTAAAGCGTTTTGACTATTGCCTTTCATATCTGACACCAGTGAAGTAAAAGGGGTGTCTAAAGGGGTGATTTCAGACCACATTTTAGTTACTTTATTTTGTTTACTTTTAACATTTCTGTAATTTACAGTAGATGTCACAATAGAAGCCCGAAGCCTATTATACTCAGTCTAGCCTTGGATCCTCTGAGTCCCATGACTCAGTCTTGTCTGCTTTCCTAGAATAAAACCAGTTAAGTCTTGTGTACTATGCAATTTATATTTTCCTATTCCATGCATTCCCTTAATGTTTAGAGTTTACTATATTCTCCAGACTCAAACACATAAGTACTAATAGCTCTGTCCCTTTAGGAGACTCTTTGCAGTACTGTCCCACTACCCCCATGAATTCTTTAGGTTGGGTCTAATATTTTCCAGTAATATACAGAATGGCATACAAAATGTTGTCAGGCAGGTAACAGAAAAGAGAAAAATATAAATATTTCCATTTTACAGACGTTCACACATTTATAACATTTCGGCTCAATAAAAAGCTAACCCAATAATTAAATGTGATAAAGTATAGTTTGGATGTTTATACATTCATGTTAATCGTATTCTTGATTTATTTCAATAAGTGTTCATGTTTCATTTGCTAACTTAGAGCATATTGTGCAATGAAGATTAAAATAGTAGCGTGACAAGTGACTTCCTTCTCTCAGTGGAAATTAAAAGGTAGCCTGATAAATTATAAGACAGTAAGAAAGGTTCCAATCAGGAGGAGACAATTCTTTCCATTTTTTTGGTTTGATTGCTGGTAGCAAACTGATCTGAGGATCTACTCCAGCTCTTTCTCTTTTTATCATACAGTAAATTTTATTTTCTTGCTTTCTGAAACACAATATAACAAAAAATAACCTCACAAACTCAAAGAAAAAATCCTTGCTCCCCCCCTCCCCTTGGCAGTACTTCCTCCCATGCTTTTAACTAAGGACATCTAAAATACTGTCAAACAGCTACAATGGTATCTCTGTACAAGGCTTTGACTGTGTCAATCACAGCACCTACCGTTCCCTTACCAGCAACAACATGGATTCTAACACTCAGACATTAAAAAAGTCAGGCCAAGAGAGAAAATACCGAGCTTTACAACATGGGGTACCAGTAACATTTTACCCACAGTAGACTCACCAACCAGATGTGTTTCAGTTTCTGTGATAAGCCTAGATTAATCATATCCTCTCCTCTAGTAGGAGCACCAAGTGTAAACATGTAACGTCCCTATTAAAAATAATGGCAAAACAGAAGTTCACTCTTTCTAGAACATACCTTCCTATGGGCACTCCTAAAATGTATAAAATAGTGTCCACAGCATCTCATAATAGAGGCAAATGGGGAACTACAAACTCATTTCATACAATGCCATCCATGAGGGGTTAAATACACCCTGAGAGAAATTAATTTCTGGATAATTCAACGGCTATGATTTCTGGAATATGTATTATCCCAAATATTTTCACAAGAAATTGAATCATTTCAATGAATCTGTGCCATTCAAGTACCTACTCCAGACAGTAACCACTGCTAAGGGTTTATATGAAGCTTGCATTAAAAGACTTTAAAAAAATGTCATGTTCCCATAAAAAAGTCATGCCTTGGAGTATAGACTCAAACTGCAAAATAAACACATACAGAAAGAAAGTATTTGTATTGTAATTGCAAATCCTGGTATGAGTGATTGGTATGACTTTCCTCATTACAAATCTCTTATTAGAATTTAAATTTCTATGTAACTCCAGGTCAGAACAGAGAAAATGTAACCGCCTTAAGGAGTTTACGATTATGAAAAATAGAAGGATAAGCATGATACGTATGTCTTCTGTCATTTTCTAAGTCATGTTACTGAGCACCAAATCTTATTGAGAATATGAATCCATTTAAGGTTTATACCATTAAAGTAAAAGTTTATTCCATGCTGAAAATGTTTGTACCAGACTTTTTTGAGGCCTGTTTAATTGTGTCTGAAGTCTAATGTTGTAAATTTTATTGTTAAAAAGATCCATGAAAATGTCACTACTAAAGTTAGCTGGTACTGTTGGTATTGTAAGTGGCAAGTAGAGCTCATAGTTTACCGCTCCTGTCTTTCTGAGCAAGGAAGAGCTCTGCAACATATCTTTATGGAAGCGACCCTTTAAGAACAAAACAAATTCCATAATTTGGTAACACCATGGCTGAGTCATTCATGCCTACCTCAGACATTGTACTACACTCATACTGTAAGTACTTCACACAAGTGCCAGACATCTTTTTCAACTTTCACTTTTGCAAGTGACAGAACTATAACAATAATTTATTATTAATTACTGGCAAAGGATTGTGTACAGCATATAAAAATATCTCACATACACATACTGTATATCATTAAAACCTACACTTGTTCTTTCAAATCTATAAACAATAGTTTTATATATTTATTTATTGGAAACTAGCAAGTGCACAAAAACCAGGTAGACAGTTGGTAATTCTGTTTGATAGGTATGCTCAGTATTATATCAGGGCAGTACCAGGACCGTTCCACACTCTGTAATGACTATAGGTTATTGTGAAGTTAAAGGGAACTTCAGAGATTGTGCACTTTAAAATTATAAAGTGTTTAATAACCTTGCAAGGGTTTGTTGCTTTTAGTTATCTGTCACAACTTTTTTTTTCCTTTGAGCAGGAGAAAGCCTGGATGAATTTATGAGAGATTTAAATGGTTGAGCATGTGAGTTTGAGGTAACATGCAAATGTGTGTTTCATGCATGAAGCACGAGATATGATATGGCGGCAGATGGTTCACTGAAATTGCTGCTGCAGACAATACAAGGTACAGTATAAAGCTACTGTAACTGCTTATCATTTTTGTCAGAAGTATGAGATTTTATTTTGAAGATGGGTACAGTACAAAACAAATGTTTTCACATTAAAGGACACATCAGTCTTCTGCATTTGGAGAAATTAGCTTTCTAATGTAAAGTATTGAGATTATTTTATTTCAATGAAAGTTCCTCCAAAATTTAACTTCTGGACATATACTAGAGAAATTGAAGATTGAAGACTTTTGTTCAATGTTACATGTTGTGGCCTGAAAAAAGACACAGGCACATCCTTGCTTGTGACCTAATCTTCTTGCTGAAGTGTCAAGAAATTCTGCTAATAGGCAAAATCCCTACTCAGCAAGCTGAGTGAATTGTTATGTGTAATGTTCAACCGTATCCATAAACTTTGGATAAATTAATTGCTTTGGAAGTACAGGGGTATGACTCATATTCATTCTATTCTATTTCACCACAAAAGCCTGGCAGAACACTGAAGTGCTTTGTGAACAGCTGTTGTGAATGGGTATGAGTTACTAGTAGACTAGCTAGCAGCCATATCACCCTGCAACTCACAACTGGCAACCCACTGAAACTAAGCAGTTGTGAGTTCCTGGATGGGAGACCTCCTGGGAAATCATAATCAGGCTAATGCATTTCTATATTTTCTGTATGAACTAGCTTAGAGGTTCATACAGAAAGACAGCTTGTGTTTAAATTGAGTGTAAGGTAATTTATGCTTCTAAAGTCATGGTCAGCATTTATTATTGTACTGTGCTGTAAACTTTTTCTGTGCCCAGTCTCATTATTTTATAGCGTTTTTATTGTGTTATTAAATCCGGTGGCGCTGTGTGTTAGTTTCCTGACTTCCATGTCACATGGTCTGTGATTGAATCCCATGGAACTATGACTTTATTTTTTAACAAACATTTCTTTGAAAAAATGAAACGTTTCCCTTGGTCAGAGATTAAATAAAACCTCACTCGCACCAAACAAATTTATATTTCTAAATATCACGACATGATCGAATTTAAGTCTTTTTAATAACAATGAATAGTCACCTATGCTTTACAAAATATACATTTATATTGATTTGAATCGTGTTTTGATTTAAATCGTAAAAAACACATAATTAAACACGCGTTTGCGATTTAAATCAGAACACGATTAAATCAATATAAATGTTTATATTGTAACGCATACTGTCCAGCCTCCATTTCTCTATAAAAATTTACTCTGTTGCACACACACACACAATAGAAGCAGGAACCGCTGTCAGAAAGGAAGAAGGTGACTATTCATTGTTATCAAAAACGACTTAGAATCGATCATGTTGCGATATTTTGAAATATAAAAGTCAATTGATTGTCCATAATATCGCTATTCTATTTTTTCGAAGAAATGTTTGTTAAGAATATAGTCCAGCACTGGCTGGATTTGAACACACAAGCTGTGCATTGTTAGTCAGGCACATAGACCAATAGGCTACAAGACAACTCGCATGAGCAGGGAGGCGAAACAGCCCTACACAGCCCTGTCGCAGTACACGAATATAATCATATCGTCATTAAATTCTTTAGATATGCGATTCCATATTATATTCCCTATTAATCTCTTTAGTTAAAGACTTCGATGCTTAAAATGTTTAGGGAGAAATGGAATACTGGTGTGTATTTTTTTCTTTAAAGTACCAAGACCAGCTATACACAGTACTGTATGTTTATGTTCCAAAATTAATATAGTTTATGGCCTTCACACGCGTTACAGTATGCTCCTATTCTTTTTCTGCTCAGCTACTAAGATTTCCCTTCAGTGGTAAAATTCAATATCTACAACGGGCACAGTAAAGACATTTACTGTACAGTAAGTCTTTCTACGACAGATCAACGGACCACGAGTGCCCCTGTCGGTCAACCGATCACGCACCGCGGTACCCCGCGTCATCTTACGTCATGATACGCGACACCGCAGCCAATTACCTGTGGTACGTGTCTGTACCGCTCACTTTGAATGGCTGCATCTGTATAGTGAACAAAATAGCACCCCTTCTGCTGAATTACTTTTTCCCTCCTTCCTCGTTACCAAAACATCTTAGTATTCTGACACTAAGGTAAGAGAGACAAAATCACTCATCACGAACATTTGTAATTACAAAACTTCACTGTTGCATTTCTGCGTTGTGACATTCTGAACATGGCATGTTAAAGTATATAGAAAACCTAGATCAGAACAGGCTAAATGTAATTCATAGTGATTTATATTTTTTTAATTCTTTCTAAATGAAAAAATATGTTTTTCAGTGATTATGACACTTCGGTTTTACATAAAATATGCTTCAATGCCAAAATAAATAATAATGGAAAAAATACCCACAGTGGACATTCATAGTTGTGATTATAGGAATGTTATATATCAGGTGGGTAGCTGTGTCAGCATGCGTAGGCTGCAAAGGAAAAAGTAAAGGATTATTCCATGCTGAAAAGAGAAGAAAGGAAACATAACGTGTTGGCCGTGGAGCCTTCTTCAGGTGTGAGAAAGACAGGGCAGTAAGCAAAGATAATTTCCTTTATCTTTGCTTGCTGCAGTTTATCTTTGATTACAACATCAAGAACGTTAGGAATTTTTACGGCTATCAGCTCCACATCAACATCCTTTTATAACTAACCTCATCAGATCCCTTTACTCCCAACTCTTCCAATTTCTCACTTCAGAGAAGGATAAAAAACTCAATCATCCTCTACAAAGAAAAACCACCTACGACCTCCACCAATCCTAACCTTGTTTTTACTATACCCTCTGACCTTTCCCTTTCACCCCTTTGCATCCTCAGCTAACATATTTTAAAATTACAATATACTGTATAGTATTTATGTTTAAAATTAAGGTAAATATGTCAAAATATCAAAATCCAACTGCACAGTGCTATCGTAACAATGCTTGTCAAGTTCTCAAACAAACCTGCATTGTATTTTTAAAATATTTCAGCAGAGGATTCAACTGGAGTATAAATGAAGATTCGACTATATTTTTTCTTGGGTGAATATGGTTTTCTGGGGAGTTGCAATGTTGGGCATTATTGGACATTTCCCGGTGACCCTGACACGTGTTAAACACTCGCATTTCCTGCAAATATTAAAATGGTTATGGCTTCGCTGAGAAATCTAATTGACTGAAGACAACGTTTACATCGCAGAAGAAACGCGTCCCCGGGTGGACGCAAACCACCAACCTTTCAGTTAACAGCCAAACGCGCTAACCGATTGTCCCACAGAGACTGGCGGATGGGTACTTCTCTCGAATCACAAGTTTTCGGTTAAAAAAAATATCTTACCGTTTATTTTGCCAGCCGGTAATATTTCTTCTGCACTGATAACCAAGAATTGAATTTCATTTTTCGCAAGCTGTGTGAATTTAATCAAAAACAAGTTTTCCAGAAAGGAAATTAACACCTGCATTTAACGAAATTAAGCCCTTTGTGATTGCCCGAAATGGACCGGGGTAAAGTTAGCTCGAAGTTCGAAAATGATTTTGGCACGCCTGTAGCGCTTTCACGAAACCTCTTAGAGTTGCGAGAATGCTTGTTTTGTGTATAAAATACATTGTGGATGCTTTCTCAGCCTTTACTTTTTCGATTTTATGACATTTTTTTGACCATGCACGAATATTCTTTTGTCCATATCTTCGCAATGGAAGCACAGAACGCCGTCAAACCAAATGCATTTTAAAGACCACGACTTGTGGATATTTCCACAGCCTTTACATCAAACTATCAGTGAGCTAATTATCTTTTTTTAAACCTCCGGTTTTTCATCGATGCGTAATTACGCACGAACTGGAACCCGGGGGACCGCTGTGTGCACACGTTCACAACGCGAGAAATACTGTTCAATACGGCTTCATGCGAAAAACCCATATATGACCATAGGAAGCAGAACAGCGCAGTCTCCCATTACCCAGACTGTAAGCACGGGAATAAAGCTTTGTTTGATTTCTGAAACCCTTCCTTTACGCCCTGTTTTCATTCAGGTAAGGGTCAACTATATTCACAATACTACTGACAGCAGGAAGATTAAAATATTCTTTTCTCAGCAGCTTATTAAAAACAGCTCCCATGATGTTCAAACCGATTTTTTACACAGAACACTGACACAGCTTTGCATTTTGAATCTCTTTTTCTCATGCTTTTATTTAATATGGCACAATGCACTGGGATAGGGGTATTCTGTTCACAAACCAATAGCATTTAAACCACAGCACCCACAATGCAGCAAGTGTTTTGGACACTAAGCAGGTCCTCTGACTTTTCCCAGCTTTGTTTTGGGTTGTGGAACCTTTCTTTATATTTTTTAGGATTTTCTGAAGATAACACTACAGGTAATACACTGGGATAGGTGGGTCATCTTCATGGCTCAATAGCATTTCAAATACAGCACCCGCACTGCTGAAACCAAGTGTTTTACACACCAGACAGGCCCCAGAACCTCGTACAACCTTGCTGTGGCTGTGGCCCCTTTCTTTATTTTTTTTATGATTTTCGGATCATAAGATTGTAGGTTCGACTTCTAGCTGGTTCGTGTAAATTTTAATCAGGCTCTTCAGTAATAGATTATGTAATGAACCACACCTGAAAGCGAACGTTGGGTCTGTTTCCTTAGTTTTCCAGCATGAAATAGCAAATCGTTACAAAAAGCACCAGCTAATGTCCAATAGCAGTTTTTTTTTCAAATTACATTTTCAGGTTTAAGACACTGTTTAATAAAACAGTGTCCTTAAAATCTCCAACTTTCAGGTTTGTTTTACTTTATAATAAAGGAGATCTGAAACTTCCAGGATTCCATTCTCTGATGTAGCTGTCTCTAAAGAAGGGGGTGATGATTCACAGATGTGAACCGTGCCTTTTCTCTTGTATTCAAGGGTATTCGCTGCGTAAGCTCCTAAATGCGTGTTCTTTATTACTCTATTTTGTGTAGATTATCTATGTGGTGTACAGATAGAACTCAACTACATGGTATGAATTCCATGTTCAGCACAAGCAGAACTTGAAAAACTAATAGCTGACCTCGACATGATTTGAACACGCAGCCTTTTGATGTGAAGTCAGAAGCGCTTCCGTTGTGCCACGAGGTCACGCCAAACAGCTACTTTTAAGCCCCCATCAGCGTCGTGAATTTTTTTTTCCTCCTGTGAGGAGTGCCGCTCTCCCAAAGAGAGTCTCTTCTTCCCAGACCACATTTTATTCTTGCCTCACAGCTCTTGAGCAGGTGTTGTTCTCGACAACAGATCCAGGAACACTGATTGTTTTTTTTTCATTAAGTACCCCATGGTGCAACGGTAGCACGTCTGACTCTAAATCCGGAAGTTGAGTGTTTTAAGTACATGGGAGTCAACTGATACTGAACAGGTTCTGCTGCTGAACCTGCAGCCTTCACCATAAGGTCCAATTCCCCAGCCTTCTGACCTTATATGTCCATCCCTTCTCGTCAAAACACAGAAATCGCAGTATAGAATGAAAAAACTCCAATAAATCTCAGCTGCTGTTGGTAATTTTCCTTTAAAAACAAATGAATCTCCAAAACTTTTACGGAGTGTATCACTTGCACTGAGACCGAGACGTGTTAAGCTGTACATGAGTCTTTGTGGCTCGGGTGTTAACCAAAAGGGTGGTGGTTTGAGCCCTCCCAGGGACGCTATGAGCCTTTTAATGAACACAACCTCCTCACTTCATTTCTCCACGGGCGGTCTCGTACCGCAATCAAATACAGAGCCTGTAGGGGGCAATAAGCTTGCAAATATAGCTCGCTGTGTATATATGAAGAAGCAGAGGTTAGTTTCTCATCTGCATGTTGCAGAGCCTTACGAAACTCGTACCAACAGCTGGGGTTTGATCCCTGCACGGGCTATTAGTTAAAAGGCCATTGTAAATGACGTGTAACAGATTTTCCAGCTGGCTTTTCTGTTTCACACTAAATTGCAATCTTGAAACTAAAAGAATAAGAAATATGGAACACAACTGTTGTTCCCCAAGAAGGAAAGCTGTTCTACACTGATGTCACTCCTTTTAATAAAATCCAGATTGTGAAGACATCTCCGTCCTATCAAAAGAAAATGTTAAATGTTGGAAAGCACACTCTCAATCCATCTGTATATTTGATTTTTGCCATCCATTCAAGGGTGCTTGGTGCTTTACAAACAAATCATTTCAGGGAAGAAACTTAGTTTAGTGAGCTACTGTTGTATTTTCACTGATTGAATTTGATCTTTGTACTCTCTTTGCATTCTCATATATAATATTTCAGAATTACAGTTCAAATTTGTTGGAAAACTTCACAGGCATTATTAGGTTAGCACTGTACAATTGTATTTTAATATCTTGGTATATTTACCTTCATTTTAATATAGAAGTAACCATAAATGTTGTTATTTTGTACTTTTGTCGCACTTTTTAAAACATTTTAGCTGAGGATGCACGGCGACAAGTGCATGATATTATTCCTTGATATCGATGATCACTTGAAGGATTTGAAGAAACTATCAAAGAAACAGCAGCAATAGCAGATGATTTTGTTTTTTTAACCCATCTTTACACCTCAATAATCCATTTGTCCTTGAAAAAAAGAAAAGACAGGCATGTTTTGAGTTTTGAGAGGAATGATCCTCTTCTCGTTCAAAAATAAACGTATAAATTTGATTGCTTCAGTAGAATTTTGGATTTTCTTTAGAAGATCTCACAAAGTATTGCCAGGATCTATATTTAGTGTTCAGTAGTGATAACACTGCTGATATTGATGGAGTAGAAATCTATGATGTATTGACAGCTTTATCTGAAGCAAAAAGTCCTAGAACGCTGCCAATGAAGTTTTGGGATTCATACCAAGAAATACCTTTTGTTTTCCCACCCAAAATGCTACTATTACAATACACATTATGCAAACATTACCAGTTTTAGTAGCTTCTGGGTGCAATTTTCCAAACCTGAAACTAATTACAAATTATTTAAGATGAACCATGTCCAAAAATTGTAAATCAGGATTAATATAATATCAACTGAAATTACTACAGAAGAAAATATTTAACTGAAATATCAATAAGACTATGCAAGCCTAAAAAGTAGAACAATTCAATTCATATAACTTTTATTTGTTATTTTTTTACAAATGGGCTCACACACTGGAAAACACTAACATTTCCTCTTTATTAGAGAATGTGAATAACAGTTTAACCCAAAATGTTTTTAATTGTGATTTTGTTCAAATTCAATCATCTATCTATAGTGAGAAATTAATAAGAAAGTAAGAAATTGTGTTATTTCATAAACTGTAAGACATGGAGACATTGACAGGTTATAACCTTTGCTTTGTGTTTTAACATAAGTGTTCAGGATCCAAGCCCATGTTCGGACAGTTGTGTTTCTCTTGTAATCATCAAATGTCATTGTTTTGTCCGTCAGTTTCTTTCTTGAGTTGTACCATGGATATTTTATACCATCAATACTTTTCATGCTCTTTTGCATTTTCCTTCACATATGGAAAAGAACTCAAGGCGTTCTTGTCACTGTGCTACACAGTACAGGATATGCTGTGAGGAATTCGCGCAGCTTTCAGCGGAATCCAGAGGGAGGACTCGCTCGGTGAATGATCTCTCAGGAAATCCCGGGTGAGATTCAACATCCCGGGTGAGGTTTTTCTGCACCAGCCACGACAAGTTTGAAGACGTTCTCTGGATTTCCTGAATGTGACTTTAAATTAGTTCACATTCTTTGGTAGTTAACAGAACTAAATGCTTTGGAGGTACATTTAAAACTGCAGAGAACACTGTAGCACTTCGAGTTTAATTGTGTAAACCTGGCTCTCTATGAACACGAGCAAAGAGTTCTCACTCAACAGAAGACTGCGATGTGAGCACAGTAACATAAAACACTTGGAGATGCCAGAGATTGAACCCGGGACCTCATACATGCAAAGCATGCACTCTACCCCTGAGCTATACCCCCGACATAGAAGGCTGTGGAAGTGACTTAGAGATGTGCAGGTGCTCACAGAACACAATCCATCTTTTGCATCTTTTAAGTGCTCTTGATTAAACTATGCATAGAAAAACAGCGGTACTGATGATTTTCATGGACTGATGCACACTTGTTCTGTACAACTCCAGTGATAAAACCTTGTCTGTAAATATTGTAGAACGTAAAAGGGTGAAACAACGCTCCAACCGCAGGAATGGTAACAGAAAGGATCATTTTCTTATTTAATACGTCCTTTTGAGATGCCTTGTCAACGCACACAGACGTCAGAGCTGAACAAATATTTTGTACACAAGACGGCAGTGCGATATTAGAATTCCTGTCTTCTTGATGGATTCAGACTCTTTCTCAGAGGTCCATGCTTGCCAAATAACTTTACAGCTGTAGCGGCAATGCTTATTAATAAGACAGAATTAAGCGTTGCTGTGCTTTCCTAAATGAGGCCCCATCTCACTCTCCCTCTCTGTGGTGCAGCCACAGAGAAAGTATTCATGCAGGCTGATTTAAGATGTTTTCTTCTGATAAGGGACAGCTCCCAAACGGAGATCCACTTAGCTAAGCCTGGCTATCATGATCTATGGTCATCCATTGGCGCCTATCTGTCTAGGGAGTGCCGAATGGACATCTGGACTGCATTCCTAAGTGTCAGGAGTAAGTGACTCATATCTCACCTTGATCAACCAATCAGGGATTGGCAGGGGGTGGTAACACCACGTGGGTCTCCAATGCCTCCAATGTATTTCTGATGGAGTGCTATGAGCAAAGATTTAATAAGCTACTCCTGCCGATGATTCAGTTTAAAGAAGTAAAAGCTTTGCAAATAAAGGCAACTCGCTACCACAGCCAATATTAAATGTACTTGGTGGCACATTACCATTTGCATTTGCTCAAAAGTGATCTGGCAGACGTTGTTCCCTACGTAAAGCTGAAAGCGCCAAAGAGCATTTCCATTGAGAAAAAAAAAATCTGCCTTGATGTTAAACATAGAGAGCCTGCTTTTTAGAAGTTCTCCCTCTAAACACCTTGTGCAGCCTCCCGACAGACTAACAAAAAGCGCCTTTTCACCAACTCAATTTATAATACGCCCCTCAAAACTCACAACCGAATAACAATCCACCCGTATATTTGATTTTCAAGATCCATTCAAGGCAACTTGGCTCTTCGTAAGCAAATAATTTCAGGGAAGAAACTCAGTTTAGTCAACTACTGGTGCATTCAGCACAGCACTTGCTCTTGCTTGTCAGGGTGGCCGAGTGGTCTAAGGCGCCAGATTCAAGGACATGTGTCTTTCCAGTGGGCTTGGGTGTTCTGGTCTCCAAATGGAGGCGTGGGTTCAAATCCCTCTCCTGACAGCTTCTGTTTCTACCTCTCTTGAATTGTTCCAGTGCTAGCTGACAGTGAATGACTGAAATATAAAAGCAACAGAAGAAAGCAAGCAAGTCAGTGCAATTTATGAGTATTCTGCACTGTTAAAATGCACAGGTTTTCATACTTTTTGGAATTCATAGCTCAAGAAGTGACTCCTGTTTCATTTTCTATTCACCAACTTGATTTGCATTCCGCCCTCACACCTCACAACAGAATAACAAACGGCTGTTTCGAACGGAGTTTAATGTCGGTTTTTTACTTTATTAGAGAGAGGCACTGAACTTTGGGGAACGTGACATCCACCCAGTATTACTAGTAGGTTGATAAATATAAATGTTCTTTTTCCCCCCGTATGATACCTCGCGAAATATAACGATGGCCAACTCCTTAAGTCGAAATTTAAACCCTTCTCACGCTACAAGACAGTCCGTCAACATCGCCGCGGCCCGAAGCGCGACCTTCGGTATGACGTTGGCGGAAGGGGGTAGGGTAAGTACGTCACAGCCAGGGGAAGCCCCTATCACGTGAGAGGGGTGCGGCGGGCAACTAGCCCACGGGGGCGAAGAGAAGTTGATTTGCGTGGAGTGTGGAAACACTACACGACCGGGCAAGCGAGCCGTTTTTTTTTGTTTTGTTTTTTCCAGAACATCAGAACAACCGCAAAGATGACCATCGATCCACCTCCGGACGTTTCCTTTTTTGTCCTCTTTGGCCTCCAAAATAAAAAAAAAAACTGGGATCCATCGTGGCGTTGCCAAATTAAAACGTCAACCACTTTTCGGGCTTTCGTGCTGTCCATGATGAAACCGTCATGGTTGTGTAAGCATACGTTACGTCACAGACCGGCGGCGCTCGGACGTGAGGAGTGTCGTTACGTTTTTGAAATGGCACGTCAGACAAGATCTCTGACAAGCTCTCCGAAAAACCCAAACCTGTAAAATTCAATTTCAATTCAGTTTTTTTATATAGCGCCTTTCACAACAAGAATGCCCCAAGGCCCCAAACAAAGGAGTTGTTCCACACCCCCGCCACCCTCTGAGTACAGTAGAGCCCCCTGTAATGACTGGAGGAGCTCACCCAGCTGTGTCTGGAGAGAAGCCGGGGTATCGGCTTCAACCACAGGGCTGGGCGGCTTGTTCCCCACCCCCACCCCCTTCTGTGTACAGAAGAGCCTCCTGTCCTGACTCCAGTAGGAAATGTCACCTGGAGGCAACACACCGGCTTCTTTTAACAGATGACCTCGGGAATCGGGAACAACGGAGCTGTGTGCGGCCGTCTGTACGGAGGGGTTCAGCGCGGGGGGGCTCCGGGCTCGGGTCTGGACCCGGAGGGGGGGGGGGACTGTCTGTGTGGAGTCTGCATGTTCTCCCTGTGTTCTCCGGGTCCAAAGACAGGCTTTTGGGCTAATTGGCTTCTGGGAAAACTGGCCCTGGTGTGTGTGTCCTGTGATGGAGTGCTGTCCTGTCCAGGGTGTGTGAGTGAGTGTGTGTTTGTCATGTGATGGACTGGTTCCTGTCCAGGGTGTGTGAGTGTGTGTGTCTGAGTGTCCTGTGAGGGACTGGTTTCCTATCCAGGTTGTGTGTGTGTGTCCTGTGAAGGACTGGTGTCCTGTTCAGGGTGTGTGAGTGTGTGTGTGTGTCCTGTGATGGACTGGTGTCCTATCTAGGGTGTGTGTATGTCCTGTGATGGACTGGTGTCCTGTCCAGGGTGTGTGAGTGTGTGTGTGTCCTGTGAAGGACTGGTGTCCTGTCCAGGGTGTGTGAGTGTGTGTGTCTGTGTGTCCTGTGATGGACAGATGGTACCAAGCCTGGACACCCATGAGACACTGGCTTCCTCAGAAGACTCTCACGGAGGGCACACTGTCCCTAACCCGGGTCCAGAAGAAACTACAGTGATCTATAATTCCTGCGCCTCGGAAGGGTTTATGACGTCTATGTCCGGCGCCCGCGACCGCGGACCGGCGGTTTGGCGTCGCGCTCCGCAGCTCGAGCTTCGGTGCGAGGCAGAGCGGGAGGGAGTCGATGTGGCCTCGGTGCCATCTTTGCTGGTGAGTCAATTGTGACCGTTGCGGTACAATAAACCATCAATAAACCTTTTCCCACCCCGTCCAGTATTTCTGTCGCGGCCCACGTCCCTTACAATCGACAAACTATTAAAAAAAAACAGTAGCCCTTCGCAACATTACACGCCATTTTTTTTATTTTAAACGTCCTCTAGATACGCAGGTGGCTCGATACCTGTCTTATCCTCGCCGGCGTCTTTATACCGGCAAGTGAATTTTATTTGGGGTCCCTCAGAATTGTGACAGAAATGTCAGTGAACCACAATAAAAAACGAAACTTTTTTTTTAAAGGCGGTGAATGGATTTTCTGAGTAACCGTGTAGCGACTAACATAAGGAAAAAAAAGTTGTCTTTTCCTACGAAGACGTTTTGGTACAGGACTTTCTTTAAATATCAGTTGTGCATAGCGTTTTACAAAAAGTTGATGATGATCTTGGAGATAATTGCAAAGGAAAATTGAGATAACTACCAAAACGTTACGTGTGAAACGACAGGACAGAACTTTGAACCCACAAAGAAACAAAGGTATGAAATATTGCCTCGTCATGGGGGGTTGATAATTGTAGTAAGTGTTCCTAATTTTCGTAAAGAAATGTATATTATGGGAGTCACACGTGAGATTTAGTGTATATACGTTTCATATTGTGCATACATACGTGGTTAAAAAGTGGAATGAGTATGATTATAAACTCGTGTGTCCTATAATCAGATAATTTTTGAACAAGCTTTGATTAGACAGGTGAAAAACAACATCAGATCCTTTTTTTAATATATTCTCACGTCTGAATATAAGCTTCTCCCCTCTGGCCAACATTTCAGGGCTCCCAGGTGTAGATCCCAAATTGAAACAAATATTAATTTGTTACCCAGTTAAACAGTTAATAGAAGTGAGTGACCAGGGTAAATAAAGGTGGGTCAGTGTAAACTGTTTATTCTGGACCAGACTTCGTCATGTGTGATATGTCATGACTTCTTATATTAAGTTTTATCTTTATATTTAGTTCTACATGTGTAATAGATGCGATGTGTGTCCATAAAAAGGTTTCTCCAGGGGAAAATCAAGTTCGTTTTAAAACCGTGTTTCCTTTTTAGGGTACGTTTGCATTCCAAGTGTGGGGTTTTTGCCTTTTTATCATATTTTGGATGTGAATCCGTGGTATTTTTGCTGAGACAAGTTGGAGGGATCTGCTCGTGAGATGTCCGCTTGGTCCATTTCTGAGCTCAGTATAAGGTGTAGAAAGCACGACTGTCATCATCACCCGCCTCTCACCCAGGTGTGGAATAATGTTGTGACTATTGCTTCAGCAATAACATGCTGATTGCATGTTTCTAGATGGGTATAACAGAGATCTCAACTACTGAGGGGCCTTATTAATAAAGTCTCCACAGCCGAAGCGCTGTGTCTCTTTTCAGCTGGCGATAAACCTTTCCTCGATCCTTTGCTGACTTGTAAAACTGTTCCTGATCAGAATAAAAAACGCTCCCGCTAATACACAAGCACCCGTGTCTCGCCAAAGCTGACAAATAAACAGACGGACAAGCCGCACTGCACGTGTGAACAGGGGAATGAGCGAGCGAGCGGGGATAGGGCGCCTCCTGCGCTTAAAAGCTTGCAGCACCTGGTATACCCAGGCGGTCTCCCATTTAAGTACTAACCAGGCCCATCCCTTTTTAGCTTCCGAGATCAGACGAGATCAGGCATGCTCAAGGGGGTGTGGCCGTAAGTGAGAGCAAAGCTCGCTGGCACCCTTCTTATTGAGAGGACAGCTCCGTCACCTCTTTTACGACGCTACTTTTTTTCCCTTGCGTTTTTCTCTTCTTCCCACGTTCTCTCTCTTCACTGCCTTCGTCCCCGCTCTATTTCACTTCAGCCTTTCACTCTTGCTTCCTTCCAATGAGGACGGAGCTGCGGGAGAAAGGGCGCTATAGAGGATCGCTGTGGAGAGCTGCTGCTGTGCTTTGACATCTGAGCTCTGTGGAAAACGATCTCAATACAATTCTGAAAAACGCGACTCTCCGAACGCCAGCCGAACAAGTCTCCACAGCCGAAGCGCTGTGTCTCTTTTCAGCTGGCGATAAACCTTTCCTCGATTCTTTGCGGACTTGTTAAACTGTTCCTGATCAGAATAAAAAACGCTCACGCTAATACACAAGCACCCGTGTCTCGCCAAAGCTGACAAATAAACAGACGGACAAGCCGCACTGCACGTGTGAACAGGGGAATGAGCGAGCGAGCGGGGATAGGGCGCCTCCTGCGCTTAAAAGCTTGCAGCACCTGGTATTCCCAGGCGGTCTCCCATCCAAGTACTAACCAGGTCCATCCCTGTTTAGCTTCCGAGATCAGACGAGATCAGGCGTGCTCAAGGGAGTGTGGCCGTAAGCAAGAGCAAAGTTCGCTGGCACCCTTCTTATTGAGAGGACAGCTCCGTCACCTCTTTTTCGACGCTGCTTTTTTTCCCTTGCGTTTTTCTCTTCTTCCCACGTTCTCTCTCTTCACTGCCTTCGTCCCCGCTCTATTTCACTTCAGCCTTTCACTTTTGCTTCCTTCCAATGAGGACGGAGCTGCGGGAGAAAGGGCGCTATAGAGGATCGCTGTGGAGAGCTGCTGCTGTGCTTTGACATCTGAGCTCTGTGGAAAACGATCTCAATACAATTCTGAAAAACGCGACTCTCCGAACGCCAGCCGAACAAGTCTCCACAGCCGAAGCGCTGTGTCTCTTTTCAGCTGGCGATAAACCTTTCCTCGATCCTTTGCGGACTTGTAAAACTGTTCCTGATCAGAATAAAAAACGCTCACGCTAATACACAAGCACCCGCGTCTCGCCAAAGCTGACAAATAAACAGACGGACAAGCCGCACTGCACGTGTGAACAGGGGAATGAGCGAGCGAGCGGGGATAGGGCGCCTCCTGCGCTTAAAAGCTTACAGCACCTGGTATTCCCAGGCGGTCTCCCATCCAAGTACTAACCAGGCCCATCCCTGTTTAGCTTCCGAGATCAGACGAGATCAGGCGTGCTCAAGGGGGTGTGGCCGTAAGCGAGAGCAAGGCTCGCTGGCACCCTTCTTATTGAGAGGACAGCTCCGTCACCTCTTTGTCGACGCTGCTTTTTTTCCCTTGCGTTTTTCTCTTCTTCCCACGTTCTCTCTCTTCACTGCCTTCGTCCCCGCTCTATTTCACTTCAGCCTTTCACTTTTGCTTCCTTCCAATGAGGACGGAGCTGCGGGAGAAAGGGCGCTATAGAGGATCGCTGTGGAGAGCTGCTGCTGTGCTTTGACATCTGAGCTCTGTGGAAAACGATCTCAATACAATTCTGAAAAACGCGACTCTCCGAACGCCAGCCGAACAAGTCTCCACAGCCGAAGCGCTGTGTCTCTTTTCAGCTGGCGATAAACCTTTCCTCGATCCTTTGCGGACTTGTAAAACTGTTCCTGATCAGAATAAAAAACGCTCACGCTAATACACAAGCACCCGTGTCTCGCCAAAGCTGACAAATAAAGAGACGGACAAGCCGCACTGCACGTGTGAACAGGGGAATGAGCGAGCGAGCGGGGATAGGGCGCCTCCTGTGCTTAAAAGCTTACAGCACCTGGTATTCCCAGGCGGTCTCCCATCCAAGTACTAACCAGGCCCATCCCTGTTTAGCTTCCGAGATCAGACGAGATCAGGCGTGCTCAAGGGGGTCTGGCCGTAAGCGAGAGCAAGGCTCGCTGGCACCCTTCTTATTGAGAGGACAGCTCCGTCACCTCTTTTACGACGCTGCTCTTTTTCCCTTGCGTTTTTCTCTTCTTCCCACGTTCTCTCTCTTCACTGCCTTCGTCCCCGCTCTATTTCACTTCAGCCTTTCACTCTTGCTTCCTTCCAATGAGGACGGAGCTGCGGGAGAAAGGGCGCTATAGAGGATCGCTGTGGAGAGCTGCTGCTGTGCTTTGACATCTGAGCTCTGTGGAAAACGATCTCAATACAATTCTGAAAAACGCAACTCTCCGAACGCCAGCCGAACAAGTCTCCACAGCCGAAGCGCTGTGTCTCTTTTCAGCTGGCGATAAACTTTTCCTCCATCCTTTGCGGACTTGTTAAACTGTTCATGATCAGAATAAAAAACGCTCACGCTAATACACAAGCACCCGTGTCTCGCCAAAGCTGACAAATAAACAGACGGACAAGCCGCACTGCACGTGTGAACAGGGGAATGAGCGAGCGAGCGGGGATAGGGCGCCTCCCGCGCTTAAAAGCTTACAGCATCTGGTATTCCCAGGCGGTCTCCCATCCAAGTACTAAACAGGCCCATCCCTGTTTAGCGTCCGAGATCAGACGAGATCAGGCGTGCTCAAGGGGGTGTGGCCGTAAGCGAGAGAAAGGCTCGCTGGCACCCTTCTTATTGAGAGGACAGCTCCGTCACCTCTTTTACGACGCTGCTCTTTTTCCCTTGCGTTTTTCTCTTCTTCCCACGTTCTCTCTCTTCACTGCCTTCGTCCCCGCTCTATTTCACTTCAGCCTTTCACTCTTGCTTCCTTCCAATGAGGACGGAGCTGCGGGAGAAAGGGCGCTATAGAGGATCGCTGTGGAGAGCTGCTGCTGTGCTTTGACATCTGAGCTCTGTGGAAAACGATCTCAATACAATTCTGAAAAACGCGACTCTCCGAACGCCAGCCGAACATGTCTCCACAGCCGAAGCGCTGTGTCTCTTTTCAGCTGGCGATAAACCTTTCTTCGATCCTTTGCGGACTTGTAAAACTGTTCCTGATCAGAATAAAAAACGCTCACGCTAATACACAAGCACCCGTGTCTCGCCAAAGCTGACAAATAAACAGACGGACAAGCCGCACTGCACGTGTGAACAGGGGAATGAGCGAGCGAGCGGGGATAGGGCGCCTCCTGCGCTTAAAAGCTAACAGCACCTGGTATTCCCAGGCGGTCTCCCATCCAAGTACTAACCAGGCCCATCCCTGTTTAGCTTGCGAGATCAGACGAGATCAGGCGTGCTCAAGGGGGTGTGGCCGTAAGCGACACCAAGGCTCGCTGGCACCCTTCTTATTGAGAGGACAGCTCCGTCACCTCTTTTACGACGCTGCTTTTTTTCCCTTGCGTTTTTCTCTTCTTCCCACGTTTTCTCTCTTCACTGCCTTCGTCCCCGCTCTATTTCACTTCAGCCTTTCACTCTTGCTTCCTTCCAATGAGGACGGAGCTGCGGGAGAAAGGGCGCTATAGAGGATCGCTGTGGAGAGCTGCTGCTGTGCTTTGACATCTGAGCTCTGTGGAAAACGATCTCAAAACAATTCTGAAAAACGCGACTCTCCGAACGCCAGCCGAACAAGTCTCCACAGCCGAAGCGCTGTGTCTCTTTTCAGCTGGCGATAAACCTTTCCTCGATACTTTGCGGACTTGTTAAACTGTTCCTGATCAGAATAAAAAACGCTCACGCTATTACACAAGCACCCATGTCTCGCCAAAGCTGACAAATAAACAGACGGACAAGCTGCACTGCACGTGTGAACAGGGGAATGAGCGAGCGAGCGGGGATAGGGCGCCTCCTGCGCTTAAAAGCTTGCAGCACCTGGTATACCCAGGCGGTCTCCCATTTAAGTACTAACCAGGCCCATCCCTTTTTAGCTTCCGAGATCAGACGAGATCAGGCATGCTCAAGGGGGTGTGGCCGTAAGTGAGAGCAAAGCTCGCTGGCACCCTTCTTATTGAGAGGACAGCTCCGTCACCTCTTTTACGACGCTACTTTTTTTCCCTTGCGTTTTTCTCTTCTTCCCACGTTCTCTCTCTTCACTGCCTTCGTCCCCGCTCTATTTCACTTCAGCCTTTCACTCTTGCTTCCTTCCAATGAGGACGGAGCTGCGGGAGAAAGGGCACTATAGAGGATCGCTGTGGAGAGCTGCTGCTGTGCTTTGACATCTGAGCTCTGTGGAAAACGATCTCAATACAATTCTGAAAAACGCGACTCTCCGAACGCCAGCCGAACAAGTCTCCACAGCCGAAGCGCTGTGTCTCTTTTCAGCTGGCGATAAACCTTTCCTCGATCCTTTGCGGACATGTAAAACTGTTCCTGATCAGAATAAAAAACGCTCACGCTAATACACAAGCACCCGTGTCTCGCCAAAGCTGACAAATAAACAGACGGACAAGCCGCACTGCACGTGTGAACAGGGGAATGAGCGAGCGAGCGGGGATAGGGCGCCTCCTGCGCTTAAAAGCTTACAGCACCTGGTATTCCCAGGCGGTCTCCCATCCAAGTACTAACCAGGCCCATCCCTGTTTAGATTCTGAGATCAGACGAGATCAGTCGTGCTCAAGGGGGTGTGGCCGTAAGCGAGAGCAAGGCTCGCTGGCACCCTTCTTATTGAGAGGACAGCTCCGTCACCTCTTTTACGACGCTGCTTTTTTCCCTTGCGTTTTTCTCTTCTTTCCACGTTCTCTCTCTTCACTGCCTTCGTCCCCGCTCTATTTCACTTCAGCCTTTCACTCTTGCTTCCTTCCAATGAGGACGGAGCTGCGGGAGAAAGGGCGCTATAGAGGATCGCTGTGGAGAGCTGCTGCTGTGCTTTGACATCTGAGCTCTGTGGAAAACGATCTCAAAACAATTCTGAAAAACGCGACTCTCCGAACGCCAGCCGAACAAGTCTCCACAGCCGAAGCGCTGTGTCTCTTTTCAGCTGGCGATAAACCTTTCCTCGATCCTTTGCGGACTTGTAAAACTGTTCCTGATCAGAATAAAAAACGCTCACGCTAATACACAAGCACCCGTGTCTCGCCAAAGCTGACAAATAAACAGACGGACAAGCCGCACTGCACGTGTGAACAGGGGAATGAGCGAGCGAGCGGGGATAGGGCGCCTCCTGCGCTTAAAAGCTTACAGCACCTAGTATTCCCAGGCGGTTTCCCATCCAAGTACTAACCAGGCCCATCCCTGTTTAGCTTCCGAGATCAGACAAGATCAGGCGTGCTCAAGGGAGTGTGGCCGTAAGCAAGAGCAAGGTTCGCTGGCACTCTTCTTATTGAGAGGACAGCTCCGTCATCTCTTTTTCGACGCTGCTTTTTTTCCCTTGCGTTTTTCTCTTCTTCCCACGTTCTCTCTCTTCACTGCCTTCGTCCCCGCTCTATTTCACTTCAGCCTTTCACTTTTGCTTCCTTCCAATGAGGACGGAGCTGCGGGAGAAAGGGCGCTATAGAGGATCGCTGTGGAGAGCTGCTGCTGTGCTTTGACATCTGAGCTCTGTGGAAAACGATCTCAATACAATTCTGAAAAACGCAACTCTCCGAACG
>NC_142615.1:47638477-47653477 GCF_059453375.1 Lepisosteus platostomus | reverse complement strand
CTCTTTTATGACGCTGCTCTTTTTCCCTTGCGTTTTTCTCTTCTTCCCACGTTCTCTCTCTTCACTGCCTTCGTCCCCGCTCTATTTCACTTCAGCCTTTCACTCTTGCTTCCTTCCAATGAGGACGGAGCTGCGGGAGAAAGGGCGCTATAGAGGATCGCTGTGGAGAGCTGCTGCTGTGCTTTGACATCTGAGCTCTGTGGAAAACGATCTCAATACAATTCTGAAAAACGCGACTCTCCGAACGCCAGCCGAACAAGTCTCCACAGCCGATGCGCTGTGTCTCTTTTCAGCTGGCGATAAACCTTTCCTCGATCCTTTGCGGACTTGTTAAACTGTTCCTGATCAGAATAAAAAACGCTCACGCTAATACACAAGCACCCGTGTCTCGCCAAAGCTGACAAATAAACAGACGGACAAGCCGCACTGCACGTGTGAACAGGGGAATGAGCGAGCGAGCGGGGATAGGGCGCCTCCTGCGCTTAAAAGCTTACAGCACCTGGTATTCCCAGGCGGTCTCCCATCCAAGTACTAACCAGGCCCATCCCTGTTTAGCTTCCGAGATCAGACGAGATCAGGCGTGCTCAAGGGAGTGTGGCCGTAAGCGAGAGCAAGGCTCGCTGGCACCCTTCTTATTGAGAGGACAGCTCCGTCACCTCTTTTACGACGCTGCTTTTTTTCCCTTGCGTTTTTCTCTTCTTCCCACGTTGTCTCTCTTCACTGCCTTCGTCCCTGCTCTATTTCACTTCAGCCTTTCACTCTTGCTTCCTTCCAATGAGGACGGAGCTGCGGGAGAAAGGGCGCTATAGAGGATCGCTGTGGAGAGCTGCTGCTGTGCTTTGACATCTGAGCTCTGTGGAAAACGATCTCAATACAATTCTGAAAAACGCGACTCTCCGAACGCCAGCCGAACAAGTCTCCACAGCCGATGCGCTGTGTCTCTTTTCAGCTGGCGATAAACCTTTCCTCGATTCTTTGCGGACTTGTTAAACTGTTCCTGATCAGAATAAAAAACACTCACGCTAATACACAAGCACCCGTGTCTCGCCAAAGCTGACAAATAAACAGACGGACAAGCCACACTGCACGTGTGAACAGGGGAATGAGCGAGCGAGCGGGGATAGGGCGCCTCCTGCGCTTAAAAGCTTACAGCACCTGGTATTCCCAGGCGGTCTCCCATCCAAGTACTAACCAGGCCCATCCCTGTTTAGCTTCCGAGATCAGACGAGATCAGGCGTGCTCAAGGGGGTGTGGCCGTAAGCGAGAGCAAGGCTCGCTGGCACCCTTCTTATTGAGAGGACAGCTCCGTCACCTCTTTTACGACGCTGCTTTTTTTCCCTTGCGTTTTTCTCTTCTTCCCACGTTCTCTCTCTTCACTGCCTTCGTCCCAGCTCTATTTCACTTCAGCCTTTCACTCTTGCTTCCTTCCAATGAGGACGGAGCTGCGGGAGAAAGGGCGCTATAGAGGATCGCTGTGGAGAGCTGCTGCTGTGCTTTGACATCTGAGCTCTGTGGAAAACGATCTCAATACAATTCTGAAAAACGCGACTCTCCGAACGCCAGCCGAACAAGTCTCCACAGCCGAAGCGCTGTGTCTCTTTTCAGCTGGCGATAAACCTTTCCTCGATCCTTTGCGGACTTGTAAAACTGTTCCTGATCAGAATAAAAAACGCTCACGCTAATACACAAGCACCCGTGTCTCGCCAAAGCTGAGAAATAAACAGACGGACAAGCCGCACTGCACGTGTGAACAGGGGAATGAGCGAGCGAGCGGGGATAGGGCGCCTCCTGCGCTTAAAAGCTTACAGCACCTGGTATTCCCAGGCGGTCTCCCATCCAAGTACTAACCAGGCCCATCCCTGTTTAGCTTCCAAGATCAGATGAGATCAGGCGTGGTCAAGGGGGTGTGGCTGTAAGCGAGAGCAAGGCTCGCTGGCACCCTTCTTATTGAGAGGACAGCTCCGTCACCTCTTTTACGACGCTGCTTTTTTCCCTTGCGTTTTTCTCTTCTTCCCACGTTCTCTCTCTTCACTGCCTTCGTCCCCGCTCTATTTCACTTCAGCCTTTCACTCTTGCTTCCTTCCAATGAGGACGGAGCTGCGGGAGAAAGGGCGCTATAGAGGATCGCTGTGGAGAGCTGCTGCTGTGCTTTGACATCTGAGCTCTGTGGAAAACGATCTCAATACAATTCTGAAAAACGCGACTCTCCGAACGCCAGCCGAACAAGTCTCCACAGCCGAAGCGCTGTGTCTCTTTTCAGCTGGCGATAAACCTTTCCTCGATCCTTTGCGGACTTGTAAAACTGTTCCTGATCAGAATAAAAAACGCTCACGCTAATACACAAGCACCCGTGTCTCACCAAAGCTGACAAATAAACAGACGGACAAGCCGCACTGCACGTGTGAACAGGGGAATGAGCGAGCGAGCGGGGATAGGGCGCCTCCTGCGCTTAAAAGCTTACAGCACCTGGTACTCCCAGGCGGTCTCTCATCCAAGTACTAACCAAGCCCATCCCTGTTTAGCTTCCGAGATCAGACGAGATCAGGCGTGCTCAAGGGGGTGTGGCCATAAACGAGAGCAAGGCTCGCTGGCACCCTTCTTATTGAGAGGACAGCTCCGTCACCTCTTTTACGACGCTGCTTTTTTTCCCTTGCGTTTTTCTCTTCTTCCCACGTTCTCTCTCTTCACTGCCTTCGTCCCCGCTCTATTTCACTTCAGCCTTTCACTCTTGCTTCCTTCCAATGAGGACGGAGCTGCGGGAGAAAGGGCGCTATAGAGGATCGCTGTGGAGAGCTGCTGCTGTGCTTTGACATCTGAGCTCTGTGGAAAACGATCTCAATACAATTCTGAAAAACGCGACTCTCCGAACGCCAGCCGAACAAGTCTCCACAGCCGAAGCGCTGTGTCTCTTTTCAGCTGGCGATAAACCTTTCCTCGATCCTTTGCGGACTTGTAAAACTGTTCCTGATCAGAATAAAAAACGCTCACGCTAATACACAAGCACCCGTGTCTCGCCAAAGCTGACAAATAAACAGACGGACAAGCCGCACTGCACGTGTGAACAGGGGAATGAGCGAGCGAGCGGGGATAGGGCGCCTCCTGCGCTTAAAAGCTTACAGCACCTGGTATTCCCAGGCGGTGTCCCATCCAAGTACTAACCAGGCCCATCCCTGTTTAGCTTCCGAGATCAGACGAGATCGGGCGTGCTCAAGGGGGTGTGGCCGTAAGCGAGAGCAAGGCTCGCTGGCACCCTTCTTATTGAGAGGACAGCTCCGTCACCTCTTTTACGACGCTCCTTTTTTTCCCTTGCGTTTTTCTCTTCTTCCCACGTTCTCTCGCTTCACTGCCTTCGTCCCCGCTCTATTTCACTTCAGCCTTTCACTCTTGCTTCCTTCCAATGAGGACGGAGCTGCGGGAGAAAGGGCGCTATAGAGGATCGCTGTGGAGAGCTGCTGCTGTGCTTTGACATCTGAGCTCTGTGGAAAACGATCTCAATACAATTCTGAAAAACGCGACTCTCCGAACGCCAGCCGAACAAGTCTCCACAGCCGAATCGCTGTGTCTCTTTTCAGCTGGCGATAAACCTTTCCTCGATTCTTTGCGGACTTGTTAAACTGTTCCTGATCAGAATAAAAAACGCTCACGCTAATACACAAGCACCCGTGTCTCGCCAGAGCTGACAAATAAACAGACGGACAAGCCGCACTGCACGTGTGAACAGGGGAATGAGCGAACGAGCGGGGATAGGGCGCCTCCTGCGCTTAAAAGCTTGCAGCACCTGGTATTCCCAGGCGGTCTCCCATCCAAGTACTAACCAGGCCCATCCCTGTTTAGCTTCCGAGATCAGACAAGATCAGGCGTGCTCAAGGGAGTGTGGCCGTAAGCAAGAGCAAGGTTCGCTGGCACCCTTCTTATTGAGAGGACAGCTCCGTCACCTCTTTTTCGACGCTGCTTTTCTTCCCTTGCGTTTTTCTCTTCTTCCCACGTTCTCTCTCTTCACTGCCTTCGTCCCCGCTCTATTTCACTTCAGCCTTTCACTTTTGCTTCCTTCCAATGACGACGGAGCTGCGGGAGAAAGGGCGCTATAGAGGATCGCTGTGGAGAACTGCTGCTGTGCTTTGACATCTGAGCTCTGTGGAAAACGATCTCAATACAATTCTGAAAAACGCGACTCTCCGAACGCCAGCCGAACAAGTCTCCACAGCCGAAGCGCTGTGTCTCTTTTCAGCTGGCGATAAACCTTTCCTCGATCCTTTGCGGACTTGTAAAACTGTTCCTGATCAGAATAAAAAACGCTCACGCTAATACACAAGCACCCGTGTCTCGCCAAAGCTGACAAATAAACAGACGGACAAGCCGCACTGCACGTGTGAACAGGGGAATGAGCGAGCGAGCGGGGATAGGGCGCCTCCTGCGCTTAAAAGCTTACAGCACCTGGTATTCCCAGGCGGTCTCCCATCCAAGTACTAACCAGGCCGATCCCTGTTTAGATTCTGAGATCAAACGAGATCAGGCGTGCTCAAGGGGGTGTGGCCGTAAGCGCGAGCAAGGCTCGCTGGCACCCTTCTTATTGAGAGGACAGCTCCGTCACCTCTTTTTCGACGCTGCTTTTTTTCCCTTGCGTTTTTCTCTTCTTCCCACGTTCTCTCTCTTCACTGCCTTCGTCCCTGCTCTATTTCACTTCAGCCTTTCACTCTTGCTTCCTTCCAATGAGGACGGAGCTGCGGGAAAAAGGGCGCTATAGAGGATCGCTGTGGAGAGCTGCTGCTGTGCTTTGACATCTGAGCTCTGTGGAAAACGATCTCAATACAATTCTGAAAAACGCGACTCTCCGAACGCCAGCCGAACAAGTCTCCACAGCCGAAGCGCTGTGTCTCTTTTCAGCTGGCGATAAACCTTTCCTCGATCCTTTGCGGACTTGTAAAACTGTTCCTGATCAGAATAAAAAACGCTCACGCTAATACACAAGCACCCGTGTCTCGCCAAAGCTGACAAATAAACAGACGGACAAGCCGCACTGCACGTGTGAACAGGGGAATGAGCGAGCGAGCGGGGATAGGGCGCCTCCTGCGCTTAAAAGCTTACAGCACCTGGTATTCCCAGGCGGTCTCCCATCCAAGTACTAACCAGGCCCATCCCTGTTTAGCTTCCAAGATCAGATGAGCTCAGGCATGGTCAAGGGGGTGTGGCCGTAAGCGAGAGCAAGGCTCGCTGGCACCCTTCTTATTGAGAGGACAGCTCCGTCACCTCTTTTACGACGCTGCTTTTTTTCTCTTGCGTTTTTCTCTTCTTCCCACGTTCTCTCTCTTCACTGCCTTCGTCCCCGCTCTATTTCACTTCAGCCTTTCACTCTTGCTTCCTTCCAATGAGGACGGAGCTGCGGGAGAAAGGGCGCTATAGAGGATCGCTGTGGAGAGCTGCTGCTGTGCTTTGACATCTGAGCTCTGTGGAAAACGATCTCAATACAATTCTGAAAAACGCGACTCTCCGAACGCCAGCCGAACAAGTCTCCACAGCCGAAGCGCTGTGTCTCTTTTCAGCTGGCGATAAACCTTTCCTCGATCCTTTGCGGACTTGTAAAACTGTTCCTGATCAGAATAAAAAACGCTCACGCTAATACACAAGCACCCGTGTCTCGCCAAAGCTGACAAATAAACAGACGGACAAGCCGCACTGCACGTGTGAACAGGGGAATGAGCGAGCGAGCAGGGATAGGGCGCCTCCTGCGCTTAAAAGCTTACAGCACCTGGTATTCCCAGGCGGTCTCCCATCCAAGTACTAACCAGGCCCATCCCTGTTTAGCTTCCGAGATCAGACGAGATCAGGCGTGCTCAAGGGGGTGTGGCCGTAAGCGAGAGCAAGGCTCGCTGGCACCCTTCTTATTGAGAGGACAGCTCCGTCACCTCTTTTACGACGCTGCTTTTTTTCCCTTGCGTTTTTCTCTTCTTCCCACGTTCTCTCTCTTCACTGCCTTCGTCCCCGCTCTATTTCACTTCAGCCTTTCACTTTTGCTTCCTTCCAATGAGGACGGAGCTGCGGGAGAAAGGGCGCTATAGAGGATCGCTGTGGAGAGCTGCTGCTGTGCTTTGACATCTGAGCTCTGTGGAAAACGATCTCAATACAATTCTGAAAAACGCGACTCTCCGAACGCCAGCCGAACAAGTCTCCACAGCCGAAGCGCTGTGTCTCTTTTCAGCTGGCGATAAACCTTTCCTCGATCCTTTGCGGACTTGTAAAACTGTTCCTGATCAGAATAAAAAACGCTCACGCTAATACACAAGCACCCGTGTCTCGCCAAAGCTGACAAATAAACAGACGGACAAGCCGCACTGCACGTGTGAACAGGGGAATGAGCGAGCGAGCGGGGATAGGGCGCCTCCTGCGCTTAAAAGCTTACAGCACCTGGTATTCCCAGGCGGTCTCCCATCCAAGTACTAACCAGGCCCATCCCTGTTTAGCTTCCGAGATCAGACGAGATCAGGCGTGCTCAAGGGGGTGTGGCCGTAAGCGAGAGCAAGGCTCGCTGGCACCCTTCTTATTGAGAGGACAGCTCCGTCACCTCTTTTACGACGCTGCTTTTTTTCCCTTGCGTTTTTCTCTTCTTCCCACGTTCTCTCTCTTCACTGCCTTCGTCCCCGCTCTATTTCACTTCAGCCTTTCACTTTTGCTTCCTTCCAATGAGGACGGAGCTGCGGGAGAAAGGGCGCTATAGAGGATCGCTGTGGAGAGCTGCTGCTGTGCTTTGACATCTGAGCTCTGTGGAAAACGATCTCAATACAATTCTGAAAAACGCGACTCTCCGAACGCCAGCCGAACAAGTCTCCACAGCCGAAGCGCTGTGTCTCTTTTCAGCTGGCGATAAACCTTTCCTCGATCCTTTGCGGACTTGTAAAACTGTTCCTGATCAGAATAAAAAACGCTCACGCTAATACACAAGCACCCGTGTCTCGCCAAAGCTGACAAATAAACAGACGGACAAGCCGCACTGCACGTGTGAACAGGGGAATGAGCGAGCGAGCGGGGATAGGGCGCCTCCTGCGCTTAAAAGCTTACAGCACCTGGTATTCCCAGGCGGTCTCCCATCCAAGTACTAACCAGGCCGATCCCTGTTTAGATTCTGAGATCAAACGAGATCAGGCGTGCTCAAGGGGGTGTGGCCTTAAGCGCGAGCAAGGCTCGCTGGCACCCTTCTTATTGAGAGGACAGCTCCGTCACCTCTTTTACGACGCTGCTTTTTTTCCCTTGCGTTTTTCTCTTCTTCCCACGTTCTCTCTCTTCACTGCCTTCGTCCCCGCTCTATTTCACTTCAGCCTTTCACTCTTGCTTCCTTCCAATGAGGACGGAGCTGCGGGAGAAAGGGCGCTATAGAGGATCGCTGTGGAGAGCTGCTGCTGTGCTTTGACATCTGAGCTCTGTGGAAAACGATCTCAATACAATTCTGAAAAACGCGACTCTCCGAACGCCAGCCGAACAAGTCTCCACAGCCGAAGCGCTGTGTCTCTTTTCAGCTGGCGATAAACCTTTCCTCGATCCTTTGCGGACTTGTTAAACTGTTCCTGATCAGAATAAAAAACGCTCACGCTAATACACAAGCACCCGTGTCTCGCCAAAGCTGACAAATAAACAGACGGACAAGCCGCACTGCACGTGTGAACAGGGGAATGAGCGAGCGAGCGGGGATAGGGCGCCTCCTGCGCTTAAAAGCTTACAGCACCTGGTATTCCCAGGCGGTCTCCCATCCAAGTACTAACCAGGCCCATCCCTGTTTAGCTTCCAAGATCAGATGAGCTCAGGCATGGTCAAGGGGGTGTGGCCGTAAGCGAGAGCAAAGCTCGCTGGCACCCTTCTTATTGAGAGGACAGCTCCGTCACCTCTTTTACGACGCTGCTTTTTTTCTCTTGCGTTTTTCTCTTCTTCCCACGTTCTCTCTCTTCACTGCCTTCGTCCCCGCTCTATTTCACTTCAGCCTTTCACTTTTGCTTCCTTCCAATGAGGACGGAGCTGCGGGAGAAAGGGCGCTATAGAGGATCGCTGTGGAGAGCTGCTGCTGTGCTTTGACATCTGAGCTCTGTGGAAAACGATCTCAATACAATTCTGAAAAACGCGACTCTCCGAACGCCAGCCGAACAAGTCTCCACAGCCGAAGCGCTGTGTCTCTTTTCAGCTGGCGATAAACCTTTCCTCGATCCTTTGCGGACTTGTAAAACTGTTCCTGATCAGAATAAAAAACGCTCACGCTAATACACAAGCACCCGTGTCTCGCCAAAGCTGACAAATAAACAGACGGACAAGCCGCACTGCACGTGTGAACAGGGGAATGAGCGAGCGAGCGGGGATAGGGCGCCTCCTGCGCTTAAAAGCTTACAGCACCTGGTATTCCCAGGCGGTCTCCCATCCAAGTACTAACCAGGCCCATCCCTGTTTAGCTTCCGAGATCAGACAAGATCAGGTGTGCTCAAGGGGGTGTGGCCGTAAGCGAGAGCAAGGCTCGCTGGCACCCTTCTTATTGAGAGGACAGCTCCGTCACCTCTTTTACGACGCTGCTTTTTTTCCCTTGCGTTTTTCTCTTCTTCCCACGTTCTCTCTCTTCACTGCCTTCGTCCCCGCTCTATTTCACTTCAGCCTTTCACTCTTGCTTCCTTCCAATGAGGACGGAGCTGCGGGAGAAAGGGCGCTATAGAGGATCGCTGTGGAGAGCTGCTGCTGTGCTTTGACATCTGAGCTCTGTGGAAAACGATCTCAATACAATTCTGAAAAACGCGACTCTCCGAACGCCAGCCGAACAAGTCTCCACAGCCGAAGCGCTGTGTCTCTTTTCAGCTGGCGATAAACCTTTCCTCGATCCTTTGCGGACTTGTAAAACTGTTCCTGATCAGAATAAAAAACGCTCACGCTAATACACAAGCACCCGTGTCTCGCCAAAGCTGACAAATAAACAGACGGACAAGCCGCACTGCACGTGTGAACAGGGGAATGAGCGAGCGAGCAGGGATAGGGCGCCTCCTGCGCTTAAAAGCTTACAGCACCTGGTATTCCCAGGCGGTCTCCCATCCAAGTACTAACCAGGCCCATCCCTGTTTAGCTTCCGAGATCAGACGAGATCAGGCGTGCTCAAGGGGGTGTGGCCGTAAGCAAGAGCAAGGCTCGCTGGCACCCTTCTTATTGAGAGGACAGCTCCGTCACCTCTTTTACGACGCTGCTTTTTTTCCCTTGCGTTTTTCTCTTCTTCCCACGTTCTCTCTCTTCACTGCCTTCGTCCCCGCTCTATTTCACTTCAGCCTTTCACTTTTGCTTCCTTCCAATGAGGACGGAGCTGCGGGAGAAAGGGCGCTATAGAGGATCGCTGTGGAGAGCTGCTGCTGTGCTTTGACATCTGAGCTCTGTGGAAAACGATCTCAATACAATTCTAAAAAACGCGACTCTCCGAACGCCAGCCGAACAAGTCTCCACAGCCGAAGCGCTGTGTCTCTTTTCAGCTGGCGATAAACCTTTCCTCGATCCTTTGCGGACTTGTAAAACTGTTCCTGATCAGAATAAAAAACGCTCACGCTAATACACAAGCACCCGTGTCTCACCAAAGCTGACAAATAAACAGACGGACAAGCCGCACTGCACGTGTGAACAGGGGAATGAGCGAGCGAGCGGGGATAGAGCGCCTCCTGCGCTTAAAAGCTCACAGCACCTGGTATTCCCAGGCGGTCTCCCATCCAAGTACTAACCAAGCCCATCCCTGTTTAGCTTCCGAGATCAGACGAGATCTGGTGTGCTCAAGGGGGTGTGGCCATAAGGGAGAGCAAGGCTCGCTGGCACCCTTCTTATTGAGAGGACAGCTCCGTCACCTCTTTTACGACGCTGCTTTTTTTCCCTTGCGTTTTTCTCTTCTTCCCACGTTCTCTCTCTTCACTGCCTTCGTCCCCGCTCTATTTCACTTCAGCCTTTCACTCTTGCTTCCTTCCAATGAGGACGGAGCTGCGGGAGGAAGGGCGCTATAGAGGATCGCTGTGGAGAGCTGCTGCTGTGCTTTGACATCTGAGCTCTGTGGAAAACGATCTCAATACAATTCTGAAAAACGCGACTCTCCGAACGCCAGCCGAACAAGTCTCCACAGCCGAAGCGCTGTGTCTCTTTTCAGCTGGCGATAAACCTTTCCTCGATCCTTTGCGGACTTGTAAAACTGTTCCTGATCAGAATAAAAAACGCTCACGCTAATACACAAGCACCCGTGTCTCGCCAAAGCTGACAAATAAACAGACGGACAAGCCGCACTGCACGTGTGAACAGGGGAATGAGCGAGCGAGCGGGGATAGGGCGCCTCCTGCGCTTAAAAGCTTACAGCACCTGGTATTCCCAGGCGGTCTCCCATCCAAGTACTAACCAGGCCCATCCCTGTTTAGCTTCCGAGATCAAACGAGATCAGGGATGCTCAAGGGAGTGTGGCCATAAGCGAGAGCAAGGCTCGCTGGCACCCTTCTTATTGAGAGGACAGCTCCGTCACCTCTTTTACGACGCTGCTTTTTTTCCCTTGCGTTTTTCTCTTCTTCCCACGTTCTCTCTCTTCACTGCCTTCGTCCCCGCTCTATTTCACTTCAGCCTTTCACTCTTGCTTCCTTCCAATGAGGACGGAGCTGCGGGAGAAAGGGCGCTATAGAGGATCGCTGTGGAGAGCTGCTGCTGTGCTTTGACATCTGAGCTCTGTGGAAAACGATCTCAATACAATTCTGAAAAACGCGACTCTCCGAACGCCAGCCGAACAAGTCTCCACAGCCGAAGCGCTGTGTCTCTTTTCAGCTGGCGATAAACCTTTCCTCGATCCTTTGCGGACTTGTAAAACTGTTCCTGATCAGAATAAAAAACGCTCACGCTAATATACAAGCACCCGTGTCTCGCCAAAGCTGACAAATAAAGAGACGGACAAGCCGCACTGCACGTGTGAACAGGGGAATGAGCGAGCGAGCGGGGATAGGGCGCCTCCTGCGCTTAAAAGCTTACAGCACCTGGTATTCCCAGGCGGTCTCCCATCCAAGTACTAACCAGGCCCATCCCTGTTTAGCTTCCGAGATCAGACGAGATCAGGCGTGCTCAAGGGGGTGTGGCCGTAAGCGAGCGAAAGGCTCGCTGGCACCCTTCTTATTGAGAGGACAGCTCCGTCACCTCTTTTACGACGCTGCTTTTTTTCTCTTGCGTTTTTCTCTTCTTCCCACGTTCTCTCTCTTCACTGCCTTCGTCCCCGCTCTATTTCACTTCAGCCTTTCACTCTTGCTTCCTTCCAATGAGGACGGAGCTGCGGGAGAAAGGGCGCTATAGAGGATCGCTGTGGAGAGCTGCTGCTGTGCTTTGACATCTGAGCTCTGTGGAAAACAATCTCAATACAATTCTGAAAAACGCGACTCTCCGAACGCCAGCCGAACAAGTCTCCACAGCCGAAGCGCTGTGTCTCTTTTCAGCTGGCGATAAACCTTTCCTCGATCCTTTGCGGACTTGTTAAACTGTTCATGATCAGAATAAAAAACGCTCACGCTAATACACAAGCACCCGTGTCTCGCCAAAGCTGACAAATAAACAGATGGACAAGCCGCACTGCACGTGTGAACAGGGGAATGAGCGAACGAGCGGGGATAGGGCGCCTCCTGCGCTTAAAAGCTTACAGCACCTGGTATTCCCAGGCGGTCTCCCATCCAAGTACTAACCAGGCCCATCCCTGTTTAGCTTCCGAGATCAGACGAGATCAGGCGTGCTCAAGGGGTTGTGGCCGTAAGCGAGAGCAAGGCTCGCTGGCACCCTTCTTATTGAGAGGACAGCTCCGTCACCTCTTTTATGACGCTGCTCTTTTTCCCTTGCGTTTTTCTCTTCTTCCCACGTTCTCTCTCTTCACTGCCTTCGTCCCCGCTCTATTTCACTTCAGCCTTTCACTCTTGCTTCCTTCCAATGAGGACGGAGCTGCGGGAGAAAGGGCGCTATAGAGGATCGCTGTGGAGAGCTGCTGCTGTGCTTTGACATCTGAGCTCTGTGGAAAACGATCTCAATACAATTCTGAAAAACGCGACTCTCCGAACGCCAGCCGAACAAGTCTCCACAGCCGAAGCGCTGTGTCTCTTTTCAGCTGGCGATAAACCTTTCTTCGATCTTTTGCGGACTTGTAAAACTGTTCCTGATCAGAATAAAAAACGCTCACGCTAATACACAAGCACCCGCGTCTCGCCAAAGCTGACAAATAAACAGACGGACAAGCCGCACTGCACGTGTGAACAGGGGAATGAGCGAGCGAGCAGGGATTGGGCGCCTCCTGCGCTTAAAGGCTTACAGCACCTGGTATTCCCAGGCGGTCTCCCATCCAAGTACTAACCAAGCCCATCCCTGTTTAGCTTCCGAAATCAGACGAGATCAGGCGTGCCCAAGGGGGTGTGGCCGTAACCGAGAGGAAGGCTCGCTGGCACCCTTCTTATTGAGAGGACAGCTCCGTCACCTCTTTTACGACGCTGCTTTTTTTCCCTTGCGTTTTTCTCTTCTTCCCACGTTCTCTCTCTTCACTGCCTTCGTCCCCGCTCTATTTCACTTCAGCCTTTCACTCTTGCTTCCTTCCAATGATAACGGAGCTGCGGGAGAAAGGGCGCTATAGAGGATCGCTGTGGAGAGCTGCTGCTGTGCTTTGACATCTGAGCTCTGTGGAAAACGATCTCAATACAATTCTGAAAAACGCGACTCTCCGAACGCCAGCCGAACAAGTCTCCACAGCCGAAGCGCTGTGTCTCTTTTCAGCTGGCGATAAACCTTTCTTCGATCCTTTGCGGACTTATAAAACTGTTCCTCATCAGAATAAAAAACGCTCACGCTAATACACAAGCACCCGTGTCTCGCCAAAGCTGACAAATAAACAGACGGACAAGCCGCACTGCACGTGTGAACAGGGGAATGAGCGAGCGAGCGGGGATAGGGCGCCTCCTGCGCTTAAAAGCTTACAGCACCTGGTATTCCCAGGCGGTCTCCCATCCAAGTACTAACCAGGCCCATCCCTGTTTAGCGTCCGAGATCAGACGAGATCAGGCGTGCTCAAGGGGGTGTGGCCGCAAGCAAGAGCAAGGCTCGCTGGCACCCTTCTTATTGAGAGGACAGCTCCGTCACCTCTTTTACGACGCTGCTCTTTTTCCCTTGCGTTTTTCTCTTCTTCCCACGTTCTCTCTCTTCACTGCCTTCGTCCCCGCTCTATTTCACTTCAGCCTTTCACTCTTGCTTCCTTCCAATGAGGACGGAGCTGCGGGAGAAAGGGCGCTATAGAGGATCGCTGTGGAGAGCTGCTGCTGTGCTTTGACATCTGAGCTCTGTGGAAAACGATCTCAATACAATTCTGAAAAACGCAACTCTCCGAACGCCAGCCGGACAAGTCTCCACAGCCGAAGCGCTGTGTCTCTTTTCAGCTGGCGATAAACTTTTCCTCGATCCTTTGCGGACTTGTTAAACTGTTCATGATCAGAATAAAAAACGCTCACGCTAATACACAAGCACCCGTGTCTCGCCAAAGCTGACAAATAAACAGACGGACAAGCCGCACTGCACGTGTGAACAGGGGAATGAGCGAGCGAGCGGGGATAGGGCGCCTCCCGCGCTTAAAAGCTTACAGCACCTGGTATTCCCAGGCGGTCTCCCATCCAAGTACTAACCAGGACCATCCCTGTTTAGCGTCCGAGATCAGACGAGATCAGGCGTGCTCAAGGGGGTGTGGCCGTAAACGAGAGCAAGGCTCGCTGGCACCCTTCTTATTGAGAGGACAGCTCCGTCACCTCTTTTACGACGCTGCTCCTTTTCCCTTGCGTTTTTCTCTTCTTCCCACGTTCTCTCTCTTCACTGCCTTCGTCCCCGCTCTATTTCACTTCAGCCTTTCACTCTTGCTTCCTTCCAATGAGGACGGAGCTGCGGGAGAAAGGGCGCTATAGAGGATCGCTGTGGAGAGCTGCTGCTGTGCTTTGACATCTGAGCTCTGTGGAAAACGATCTCAATACAATTCTGAAAAACGCAACTCTCCGAACGCCAGCCGAACAAGTCTCCACAGCCGAAGCGCTGTGTCTCTTTTCAGCTGGCGATAAACTTTTCCTCGATCCTTTGCGGACTTGTTAAACTGTTCATGATCAGAATAAAAAACGCTCACGCTAATACACAAGCACCCGTGTCTCGCCAAAGCTGACAAATAAACAGACGGACAAGCCGCACTGCACGTGTGAACAGGGGAATGAGCGAGCGAGCAGGGGATAGGGCGCCTCCTGCGCTTAAAAGCTTACAGCACCTGGTATTCCCAGGCGGTCTCCCATCCAAGTACTAACCAGGCCCATCCCTGTTTAGCTTCCGAGATCAAACGAGATCAGGCATGCTCAAGGGGGTGTGGCCGTAAGCGCGAGCAGGGCTCGCTGGCACCCTTCTTATTGAGAGGACAGCTCCGTCACCTCTTTTACGACGCTGCTTTTTTTCCCTTGCGTTTTTCTCTTCTTCCCACGTTCTCTCTCTTCACTGCCTTCGTCCCCGCTCTATTTCACTTCAGCCTTTCACACTTGCTTCCTTCCAATGAGGACGGAGCTGCGGGAGAAAGGGCGCTATAGAGGATCGCTGTGGAGAGCTGCTGCTGTGCTTTGACATCTGAGCTCTGTGGAAAACGATCTCAATACAATTCTGAAAAACGCGACTCTCCGAACGCCAGCCGAACAAGTCTCCACAGCCGAAGCGCTGTGTCTCTTTTCAGCTGGCGATAAACCTTTCCTCGATCCTTTGCGGACTTGTAAAACTGTTCCTGATCAGAATAAAAAACGCTCACGCTAATACACAAGCACCCGTGTCTCGCCAAAGCTGACAAATAAACAGACGGACAAGCCGCACTGCACGTGTGAACAGGGGAATGAGCGAGCGAGCGGGGATAGGGCGCCTCCTGCGCTTAAAAGCTTACAGCACCTGGTATTCCCAGGCGGTCTCCCATCCAAGTACTAACCAGGCCCATCCCTGTTTAGCTTCCGAGATCAG